>NW_008795131.1:2295135-2295571 GCF_000699145.1 Aptenodytes forsteri | reverse complement strand
CAACCCCCTCCTTATTTTCCATGTGCCTTGGCATAGTTTCCAGGAGGCTCTGCTCCATGATCTTGCCGGGCACAGAGGTGAGACTGACTGGCCTGTAGTTGCCCAGGTTTCCCTTTTTTCCCTTTTTAAAAATGGGGGTTATGTTTCCCCTTTTCCAATCAGTGGGGACTTCACCCAACTGCCATGACTTCTCAAATATGATGGATAGTGGCTTAGCAACTTCATCCGCCAGTTCCCTCAGGACCCGTGCATGCATCTCATCAGGTCCCATGGACCCGTGCAACTTCAGGTTCCTTAGATGGTCTTGAACCTGATCTCCTATAGTGGGCAGCTCTTCATTCTCCCAGTCCCCGCCTTTGCCTTCTGCGGCTTGGGCGGTGAGGCTCGCGCACCTGCTGGTGATGGACAAGGCAAAAAAGTGACTGAATAACTCCGC
>NW_008795131.1:2282942-2294794 GCF_000699145.1 Aptenodytes forsteri | reverse complement strand
AGCACACATTGCTGGCTCATGTCCAGCTTTTCATCCACCAGTACCCCCAAGTCCTTCTCGGCAGGGCTGCTCTCAATCCCGTCATCCCCCAGCCTGTACTGATACCAGGAGAGGCCAAAGTCTGCTCTCCTGAAGTCCAGGGTAGTGAGCTTGCGTGCGCCCTCCTCGGTGCCCTAAGGATCTTGAACTCCACCATTTTGTGCAGCTGCAGCCCAGGCTGCCCTTGAGCTTCACATTCCCCACCAGCCCCTCCTTGTTGGTGAGAACAAGGTCCAGCGTAGCACCTCTCCTCATTGGCTTCTCTACCACTTGGAGAAGGAAGTTATCATCAACGCATTCCAGGAATTTCCTGGACTGCCTGCCGTGCTGTCCCTCCAACAGATATCAGGGTGGTTGAAGTCTCCCGTGAGAACCAGGGCTTGTGAGTGTGAGGCTGCTCCTATCTGTCTGTAGAGGGCCTCATCTGCTCGGTCTTGCTGGTCAGGTGGCCTGTAGCAGAACCCCACTATAATGTCACCTGTCCCTGCCCTCCCTTTAATCCTGACCCATAAGCTCTCGGTCGGCTCCTCACCCATCCCCAGGCAGAGCTCCACGCACTCCAGCTGGTCATTGACATAGAGGGTGACACCCCCTCCTCATCTCCCCTGCCTGTCCTTCATAAAGAGAACAACTAAGAAAAGTAAATACAAGTTCCTGTAGTATGTATTTCAAGAGTCTAGGCAGACACTTTAGCTAGATACAATTCAATGGTACTGCTTTCAGTAAAATACCTCACTGATTTACTCTGTTCAGTTTTCTTGACTATCTTCACGAGATCGATTTTACAGCAGTCTTTTTTTCTAGCAAACTCTCTGAATCCTTATTCTACTATAAGTGCTAACACAACTCTTGGGTGCCTATCAATGCAAAATCCCACAGGATCCCATTATAGAATACACCACAAGGCTACCAGAATAACGTGAAGATAGCGCATTTTTAAATTTTTGCAGTAGTGAGCATATTGGAAAACGAGGAAAATGTTCTGCTGGCACATAGTATTTAAAATACTATATGATCTTATGCAATTATTTGCTTGTTAATTTTAACAAACCTAATTTCTTTTTTTTCCCCAGCCTATAGAAATTTGGGGGTTCACTCCCACATAGAAGTAGCCATTTAAAAAAAGTTTTTTTCCTGATTTAACACCTCTGAATGTTTTCTTTTCTACCTGCTAGATGGCCACAGGCAAAATAGAATGGTGTCGCCCCTTTTTCACCACTGAAAGGAGACAGTTGAGTTGTTTTGTCAGTCTTTCCAAAAAACCTTTGAGTGAAGCCCAAAACAGCTCCCTGAAAAGCATCTGTAACTGGTAACTAGATATTAATAGGCTCTTGCATTCACGTGGGTTTGCTAACAAAGTACCAGATCTTTCTCTAACTCAAAAGTTAAAGTAACGGCATAGCCCCTAATATCTTGCAATGATGTCAAAGTAAGTATAAATACAGTAGTGCATAACCAACTTTCAGTTTAGGAAGTTTGCCACAATAAAATAGGGGTTATAAAAATTTTTGATTAGTTTCTCTATTTTGCAGACCCATTTCACAGACTGACAATGATTCTCTAAGAAATGAGTGGAAGGAACATGGATGGGGCACTCAGGTTGTGATATTATTTAATTCTTTCTTCCTCTTTCTGTTTTATTATTTCATGCTACCTATTTAGCTGTTTTTCATATCTTTACAAATATAAAGCAGACTTCCTCAAAGTGCTTTCCTTTTTCTTTCTGTACTTCCTCAACAGTTGTTTTTAGTTCTCTCTATTTCAGATGGCAATTTTCTCAGAATTAAAAACAAAAAAACCCCACCCCCCCACAAGGTGTTACTTCCAGATTTAATATTTTGCTCCACTCCATAATAAAGAGGATGAGACTGCAAGATAGCTTGAAACGCCCTTATTCTGAATTTCTGTTTGGCTAGATAATTTTTGTTCATAAAGGGACTGATCAAAATTTGGTGTTTAAGAGAGCTTAGACAGACAGACAAGTAAATATACATACACACAAACATACGTGTCTTACTATAACACTTCTTGGGCTGTTACAACCTTTGTCTTTATTGCTGTTAAGATGCACAGACGTAGCATGGAAACAGAAATTGTATTACTTCATCAGTTTTCAGAGGAAAATAAACTAAACTGAATAGCTTTCAATATGTTAACGCAAAACTAGCTTTTTTAAAGTAAATTATATATTTTGTAATTGTTTTTTTAAATCTATTTAATATAGAATTACCTTAATAGAAATAGAAAAACACCTTTTACAAAAAAATTTAATCAAAATATTTAGAGTTCATTGCTTTCTGCATTAAATTTTCAACTAGTTAGGATGAATTTAAGAAATGTTTTTCAGATTTATTGTATTCTACTATATACACTGATTCTAGATAATTAAAAATGCCTGTTCTTACTCCCTGTTGACAAACCTTTCTTCTCACATCGCCCAAGACATAAGGAGAGGCTATAAGATTTTGGGGGGGAAAGTATTTTAGGATATTTAGTAATTTTGTAGGATAAACTATTTTTTTCTTTAATCCCCAGAGCTAGATTTAGAACTTTGTGGCTTGTCTCATGTTTTTAAAATGGCTGTATTTTATTTCATAAACAGCATCAGCACTTATAAAAACAAAGTGAATGTGAATTGCACCAACTCAGTTTTGTGAGGTGCTAAACCGAAAGTATCTAATATCCAAAAAATGTTTTTCTAAAATTAGTTTACAATGTAATTAGCAAGATTTTGAGTATTCTATATGATCATTTGGGTCATTCATAATCAGTCAAACCGAAAACGGTTAACACCGATGAGGAAAGTTTAAACCACTTAAAATTCATTCTCAAATGAGCAATGCACTGGGGAAGAGGATCAGATTACTTAACATAGGCTCAGTTCTCCTCTCCAGCCAAGAAGCCTGGGCATACATCCCCAGCCAGACTCTCTTGGAAACTGCATCTTCTTTTCTCCACTTATTTCAATGGGAATTGCACAAGTGTTACACAGTGATAATTCTAACCCTTTGTTTATATGGAAGGCAATTCTGTTCATGGATTCTACACAGTTCATACCACTGAGGTAAAAGGTTAAAGGCCAGAGAAAAGAGCTCACACTTATTTTATATTTTTAAAGGATGTGCAGTATTTGGTCAGGGGGAGTTCCTTCTCTCTTCTGATCTATCAGATATCATAATGAATAATATATCTCACTTTCTCTTCAGATTTCTAAGACATGAATATAGCTCAAATTTCATCCTTTTTGGGCACATCAAAACTACTATTAGTTACTACTATTTGCCATCACAGAGGAATCATATGTACAAGCACCACTTTGAAATCACTTCCACGTGTCAAAATTTTAAAATATTCAGTAAAAATCCAAGATCTCTGTTAACCATCATAACAGATGTTTATTTTAACTTAACATAGACTAACCTCAGTAGTTCAGCACAGTATTTATATCAATGCTCATTTCTACTGGGGGCACTTTCACTAACAACTCACATTTGAACGTTAAGGTTAGGACCAATTCATTTCCTTCTAAAATCTGACATAACATTTTTGGAGTGCCAAGCAGAGGAGAGATTAAATCCATTTTGTAACAGACACATCCCTTATTCTCTGTGGAGTACACTCCAGTGAGAAAGCAGAACTAAGAACACCACAATGCACCCATGTTCTGCAAGCAGAATGGGTATCTGTTCCCCAAACAATAGCGTTCCTCCTAATCTCTAGAAATATTGAGCTTCTGACTTTTCGTTACCTAACACAGATTTTTTTACACAGCTTTTCAGAAGAAAGTGGTAGTAAGACAGCTGAGAGCATAAACTCTTTTAAGATAGGGACTTTTATATATAAATACATGCATTCAGTCATATTTGCCTCAAACACAATGATTAGATGACTTAAACAGAATGACACTACTTGTAAGAAAAGCTGGTAAAAGCTTTAGTTTAAAATATATATCATGCTGTATATGTAAGCATGTACGATTAGTTTATATTAGCTTATTAGTTTAAATTCCTACTTTTTATGCAGGTAGGAATTTTAGATAGTTTACCACTGTCCTCAACTGGGCCCACATGTTCCAATAGGAACTGAATGTTTCCCTTGGGTTTCAGGTGATCTGTTACAAACTAATAAACCAAATACCTTATTAAAGAAAACCTGTATTATGAGCTTTATCAACACTATCATATAATTTAAAAAAATAATCAAGCAATGTCTAATTGAACAAAAGCTCATTGCATGTAAAGCTAGTATACACGGAAAACCAAATCTTGGTTACCTAATATTTTCTCAGTTGAGAAACAGAAAAAGAAAACATGTAACTATTTGTTGTATTCTCAGCTAGAGCGTGGGGGTTTCAGCCTTCCATAACTTCAAGTTAGGACTGAAAGTAAAAGAATCATTCTAGAAGCTAATTAATATAACATGTAGAGTACAGTGTTTGTAACACTAATGAGGAATAACTTACCACATTCATTTCAGATTTTTGAACCTCAGTAAGAAGGTCATAGCCTGAGGTGAAAGGAACAGCCCTAGAGACAGTGCCAAGAAGTTAAAATGCCAAGGCTATTTTTATACACTGCTTCTATTTTTAGTTACATCATGATGGAAGTACAAAGCCTATGAAAAGATCATATTCTCAAATGAGAGAAAGTACACAAGTTCTTTATTGTAAATGAAGAGCAAAAGAAACTAAACTTGAAGAATTGTTAGGTACAATTTAACAGACTTTACTGGATCATAAAAGGCCAGCAAAAATAGCTTCAAAATCATATCCTCTGAGAAAATTAACTTTAAGGAGCTACCCACAATTTTACCCAATTAATCAAATATTCCTTTTATTGTAATTACAGCTACAAGAAAGCGCAAACGTTTCCCAATTCAGACTTGTCTGCATCCAAGCACATTTTCCCATGATCAAAGTTTAGCAATCAACTTTTTAGTCCTGCTCTACCAAGAGAAAATATCAAACTTTTCAACTGATTGCATGCAGAGTTCAGAACAGGTGAGTAGTACCACAGCTTAAAATGTTGGTTCAGTTACTCAATCATTAGTTGCCTTTAGCTGTTTTCCATCCAATATAAACATAAACTGAGGTAATCCTGCAATTGTTTAACTTCTGTATTAATTGTTGAAGTACCCAAGGACAGCTATTTCCCATGCAGTTCTAATTTATGCCTGATGATTACTTCTTCATAAAATGTCTTATTAAAGGTGGGTAATGTTGTTTCTTCCTAACGACTTACAAAGGCACGGGCAGAAATGTTTCTGTAAAACAAGTCCACAATCTGCATTCATTTTATCTAATCACTAATATAACAACAAAAATCTAGAGTATTTGTTTAGTGGTTGATTTCAGCTAAACCAAGGATGAGGACCTACACTGTAACATGTAGCAATGACCATTTACAGTTTAGTACTGTGTCATAGGTTACTAGCACGCCATGGACACATATTGTCCAGGACACATTTATTTTTATAACCATTTGCATTACGTAATCATGATTGCAGCGCATAAGACAGTCTTGCAGTGTGGCTCAAAGAACATCTAATGTTTTAAAGCGCTAACACCATTTCATCTCATTTTTCACATATCTTTCCTAGTCAGTGAGAATACTTCCTAGGAGAAAACAAACCAAAAAACAGTACGCACCAAACGTGAAGAAAGAAAATGGTGCAGAATAGCCAGAGATTATTTCAGAGTGACACCAAATATAGCAATAAATAGTACTCTCATTATTTGTGTACTACATGCCCTGTTGCTTTTGCTTTTAATGTGATCATGTAAGCAATTTGGCAAGACAACAAAAAATGAGCAAGAGCATACACCAGTGACAGAGCAGTCAAGGCATTGAAACTTCTACTAACATACTGCAAAGCAAACTAAAAGTTAACCTTAACATCAATAAAAATATTTTTTTTAAATCTTCTGTGAAAAGAACCACAACTAAGTAGACTATCTTTTCTTCCAAGTATGGGTGGAGAAATACTCTGCCATCGTTGAAGGTAATTACAATGAGGAATTTTAAGGATAAAAATATTCTATGGAGAGTGTTTTGTGCAAAATTAGAAGAATTACTAAACAAACTCTCTAAAGGAATGAAGCCTAACATGCTCATCACATCCAAATGATAGAGTCAAAAGTAGTTTCACAAGACAGCCAATAAGATTTTAGTTAGTCAAAGGTTTTTGAGTAAATGAAAAGTAACATATTACAAAAAATTTGTTATACAGATTCATGTATACATTCTTCTTGATAACTCAATCTAGTTTCAACAGTGGTTATATAAGGTCCAAAAAAAGAATGTGTTAGCACAGTTCTAATTCTTCAGTCAATTTGTATGCAAAAGCAAACAGCTTCACTAGGAGTAGTAGAATCTATGCAAATTGCTCTTGGGTCAAAAAAAATATTGGTGTGAAAAGCTCCTAACAAAATTAATTGCCTTTAATTTGTTGTACTACTAGCAACATTCATTGAAATAAAAGCTCTGGAATGAATATATTCCCATAATCTGTTCAATAAGAATGATTTTCTAATGCTATATAAAGCAACATCCAAGCATAGTCACCATTGCACTTGAAAAACTCAGCATCCTTTTAATCATAAATTAGTAAATTTTGAAATGTCACCATATATGTTAACCATTACAAAACATAAATCTGCAATTTCAATAGCTCATTTTAGCTGATACTCTTTTTTTAAAAGGAGTATCAAAATATTTGATACGATTCAGTATTTTTAAAAGCGTGGGAGCATGAACTGAAGATGCCTAAAAAGCAACTTAAAGAATCTCTCACTATGTAAACCATTAGTTGTGTTTCTAAAGTGATTATCATTAAATACCACCTATTTGTAGATTATAACAATTTCCAGTCTAAAGTGTATGAAATATGCCCATCTCTGTATGCTACGACATCACCATCATCCAATATATGGGTTGAATTTCATAGTAGCTTCTTTTAAAGAGTAATAAGACTTTAATAACAACAGTAAAGTTCTCTCAGCTTTCTGCACACACTTCTATCAGATGATTTAGAATTTCTCTACAGAGAAGCACCAGGATTTCTAGGACCAAAATCCCTTGGGTCTGAGGACGTCAGCATCAGCAGCCATACCCACACAGCTCTACACTTTAGCGGCAGAGCTTGGTGCTCACTGATGAATCTCTGGGACTCCAGGCCACTCCTGCTCACTCTGTAGCACGCGGCTGGCAGCAGCCAGCTCAACAACCACCCTCAGGAAGAGATTCCTAATCTTGGAGGGGGCTCCAGTGAGACATTAACACAGCTGCAACCTGCCTCTCCTCCCTTCTCCTCCCTCAGGCTATAACACTGTCGTGCTCTTACCCAGGAACAAGCTAAGGTGCAGAACCCAGTCGTCAACACAGCTGGGGGTGGGAAATGCAATGGTCCCTGGCAAACCTCCTCATTCACCATTAGACAATTCCCAAAACAGGTGCAACCGTTATCTACTCCAGTCGTTTATTGTGAGCGCGGGCCAACATTATCATCATTTCCATTGTAAAACCTGACAAAAGAAGATGAAACAAGAACCATCTTAGAAAGGATGGTATTTCTTTTTCGTTGGTCCTTGTGATTAATATTAGAGATGGCAAGTAGTTAATTATATTTCCTAAAAGGGTTTTTAGATTGCAATCAAGAGAATAGGTGATAAAAGACAAATTATAAGAGAGTAAAACATCACAGCCTATTTAATATGATGTTAAAAAAGCCAATCTAGCATAATATATGAATTTCAGTTTACAGAGAGTGACAACAATGCCAGCTCTCATACGATAGGGGTTAAGAAAGCAAGTTAAAAACACGTACATCTGCTTTTTAAAGGGAGAGGATACAGTCTCTTCACTCATCAGTGATGGAGGCAGCAGACGGAACATTGTTTTCAAGTTAGGAGCTTACTTTATAAAAAAAGATTTCTGCTCACGTAAAATTACCATTAAAAGTTCTTCCTCTTCAGCTTAAAATTGCAAGTTGAGGGGCAAGAACTCCACTCTTATTTACTGTCCACATTTTACATAATTCCAATGTTAAAAGGTTGAGTCTACATTGCCTTTCTTGATTTTTCATAGCAAGATTGTGGGGAATACTTAAACCTAAATAAAAATATTTTCTCTCTTTAAAACAAAGAAAAGATTAATTTAAAAAAAAAAATCTCACTTCAAGTATTGCATTTTTTAATCCTGAACTTGGGATCTATGATATCCTGTGAATGTTGCATAGTATTCTGCAAAGAAATCTAAAAGGGCAATGCTCACAAGTTTTTCTTTTCATATTCCAAGTCAGAGCAAGATTTTTGCAGTCCTCAAAGTAATCATTTTGTTGTCAGTGCCTTAGTTAAGCACTTAAGGTGACATAACATTAAATTTTTATTTGGTTTTTTTTTTTACTTTCAATCTTTTGCAAATCTCAACACTGGAGAAATAGGCCTACTTTCTAAGCTTGCTAAAGATGTTTCTAAAAAAATATTTGAAAGCAAAATATTGCACGGGGAAGGGGGAGCAAGACATATCATATACAACTGAATTTTTCAAATTATTTCATTTGTACAGGCAAAAATGTAACAGCAAAATAAATTTGTTCTTCCTAGTGGCACAACTTCTAAGGGTGCACCATTTAACTCAGTCTGGCCCTCTCCTCTCTTAGCAACCACATCTTTGTTGATTAGTTTTTCAGATGTCTTGTCAAGAACCAGCTTTTTAAATACATTAGATTTCATAAAAGTATCAGTAGGAAGAGGAAAAGAACAGAGCATGATATATAACTTTGTTACATCAAGTCAGAAATGAGGTCAACTCCTGAATCAGTGGGAGCAAGCAATGAGGTCTCATATTTAATAGATGTAAGATTAAGTCCTTAGTATGTTTGTTTCTACGTAGAAACTATTTAAATTACATAGCTTTCTCTTGAATAAGATGTTAGAGAAGATAATCACAAAATGAACTTTCAAGCTATCATCTAATGTTCCAATGCAATTCCTCAAAAGTTACTCTTCTTTGATTATTTTCTTCATCTAACATACCTCCTATTGATCAGTTTCATTCTGTTGAGGATCACTAAGAAAGCACACAGTACACATTTTGTGGCATTCAGACAGATATAAAGATTACATTAATCTAATTTTCCAAGAATATGCTGTCTCTAGAAAGAAACCAGGAACTGGAAATCTCAGAGGGGAATATGAGTCTTTTGGAAAATAGCATGAAAATCTCATAAATAGGAACTCTCTGATACTGATCTACACAGTGGCAGAAAACTATTATATTTTTTTCATGATTGGCAATATGTTCTCATTTCTGAGATGGTCTTACTTCCCCCAAAAAGAACTAAAGCAGTGTGCTTAAAATAGCTGAAAAACAGCTTGTTGGTTTTTTCACAGTAATGGATTTTATCCTCATGCTACATATAATGCAAACCAGTCATTTCACTAATATATAGTTAGAGTTACAGAAAACATGCCTTTCACAATATAGTCTTTCTTGCTAAAGACATAGCAATAAAATATTCCCCTTCACATGAGTTTTCATGTGCTTTTTTTGTTTTTAACACTATCATAACCATTTGGCACAAGAGTAGCTTTACTCATATGCAGGGAGTTTCCCATCTCTGGAATCATCTGACTGATTGAACCCTTAGCTGTGAAGGGGGAAGATATTCTACTTTTACCTGTTTTATAATGTTGTGACAGTTTTAAGTTTCTCTGGTGACTGGAGAGTGTACTAAAAATACAATACTTTACCTGAAGAACAGTTTTGCATACTTTGCACTTACCTCAGATTCCACCATCACTCAAGAAAAAGCTATTTCAGTTTAGCTCTCTGTATTAAAAGTTATTAGATTTGGCTTATATTTTAAAATATTTTAAAGAATGACATTTTGCAGTTAGCTAGACAGATATAAATCAATGTCTATCAATCTTCAAAGATATTAATTTACTATTTGAAAATGCATTTTCTATATATTGACAAAATATTTAAGCCTTTAGAAAACAATTTTCTTACAACATGATCCCCTGCTCCCTTAATTTTGAGGCAGATATTGTTTTTTGCTTCATAATGTAGGTGCCCATAGAAGGAGGTCTGCATTGATTTCACCGTAAACAAAGCCAAGGAGATGTTTCATTCAGTAACCATCAAAAGATTTACACAGAGGCTGGAAAAAAAAAAACCCAACCCCAAAACTCAAACCCCACAACCTGGCAAGAGTTGTCCCCAGATAAAGAATTATCTCAAAATGTCTTTGGTTTTTTTTTCCTTAATAATTTCATCCATGAATGTGGGCCTCAGAAACTGGGGAATCTAAGTCTGCCTGTCCTGGGGTATGGGGACATGCAGAGAGAGAAGGCAGCGGAGGGGAGAATTCAAGTTCAAAATCATTTCATAGATATACTTCAAATACTACTTTAAAATAATCTTCTCTATGTCTAAAACTTTATTTAAGCTAATCTGACTTTTGATTTCACAAGTCTCTTTTAAAAAAACAAAACATGTTCCAAATACATAGAAGGGACTTGCCTCTCTCCTCTCTAGCACATCCTGTGAATGTGCTGCTGTATTCCAGAGGAAGACTTTCCAAAGGTGGCAGGGTGAGCATGTGTGAATAGGAGAGCTTTGTCCTCTGCAGCTATCATTGTGTTGTCCCTATCGTCCACAAACGCAGAGGGCAGATGAGAATTGAATAGAAACACACCATGCAGTTGTAAAACCTGGTTCGTTATTTATTTATTTTTGCGACTGAGTAACACCTCTCATTACAATTATCAGCTCAATGGCAGAAAGCTCCCCGGTGTGCTGTGCATATTTTCACAGGTTCATTTGTCTCCTCCTGTGGCATTAGTTTAAAAAGGTTCCTAAAGAAACGCCACTACCATTTCTATTTCAAGCCTTCAAAGCCAAAGCTGAGCACAATACAAGGCACTGGTAACTGATCTTTAGGTTTTAGTCCACAGACTTTTCACACTGGGAATAGATCCCATCTGTTTCCTCTTTATGCACCAGCCTTTAGAAAGCACAGATCTGGAAACTGCCTCCGTACAGAACAGAGCATAGCTGGCTTTCCTTAGCTGACGGTAGAAAGAGCCCCATGATTATGGATAGCTTTCTCCCAAGGCTTTCTACTCCTCTTTTCTCCCTGGTCTGTAAATACGTGGTGTGGTTTTCTCGATGTGAGGGTTTTTTAAGGGGGGAAGGGGGCGGACTGCCTCTCTTTCCTTGCCCCTTGTTCTCCCCTTTTCCTTCTTTCTCGGCAGAGGTTTCCCCGTTTACAAACCCTCACGCAGGGAACATTTCAATTTCAAGCCTCAGTACAATCAACCACAGGCAAACCCCACTCCTGCTTTGGCACCAGAGCGTGAGACATTTCCCCCACCGCTCTCCCTCCCCAAGCAAGCTGCTCTCCAGATGGATGCTCGTGGCTCTCCCTTGCCTATTCCTTTCGCCTCTTTTCTCCCTGTCCCGGCAAGAGGGAAGGAGGGCGGCAGAGAGCAGAGGAGTGTTTTGGGTAGGGGGGAGCAGGACAGAGCAGGACGCTTTGATCCCGAGCAGCTCAGCACCACCAAAGTCCTTAACTCCTTGCCTGGGGGACCTTCCCCTCCCCAAGCACCCTCCCTCGCCTCCCCCAGCAGGACGGTCTCCCTCAGCCCCACACCCTGCCCTCGCCCCCCCGGCATGGGGGGCTCCACGGCCCCACGCCCTGCCCTCCCCCTGCCCGCGCAGGGAGCGGGGGTTCCCCTCAGCCCCACGCTGGAGACTCCCCCACACACAGGAGGGATCCCCTCAGCCCCACACCCTGCCCCCGCCTCC
>NW_008795131.1:2253548-2282548 GCF_000699145.1 Aptenodytes forsteri | reverse complement strand
GGCGCCCCCCCCCGCGGCTCCCCGCCCCCCGCCGAGACGGGGCCGGAGGGTAAGCGGGGCAGGGGCTGGGGGGGGGCCGGGCCCCGCCCCGCCCCCCCCCCCCCCCGGGGGGGGGCAGGGGCTGGGGGCGGGCCCGGCCCGAGGCTACACAGGAGCAACCGGTACTTGCAATAAAGTTAAAGTAACTAGATCATATTTTCCCTTCTGTCATTTCATTTCTAAACTCCAGGCCATTTTTATGTAGGACACAATTTATAATGCTATATACCAAAGGTTGGTTTGGTTTGTTGTTTTGATTCCACCACCACACCACCCCCCTTTGGGAAGGGCTTCAGTTTATTATCCCGTTGTCTATTCTGGGTCATCAGAAAAGTTTGCTTTTCTTTTCAAGTAATTAAACAGCGGCATTATCATTCACTACTTTGGATTTTCACGTCTCTTGCTCTTTCTCTACTCTTTTATATAAACATATCCTAAACAAAACATTTAAAAGCAAACATTGGCAGGTCATACTTACCCAGAAATTTGTGCTCTATAAATAAAGCTTTGAGGACGTAACGATTTTTAAATTATTTGTTTTGTAATTCCAACAGAAACAGGGGGGCGGCTCGGCCCGGCCCGGCCTCGCCTCGCCTCGTGGTGTGGGGACGTCGCTGCCCCGCGGAGCCGGCAGCCCCGGGCTGGCTGCCAGGCGGAGTCTCTGAAGAGTGGTTTTGAAATCAGAGTGGGTTAGAGTGAGGGAAACCGGCAATTAAACAGACGGTATTTCAGCAAAAATGTCCTCTCCGGAAACCCTGTGGTGTAGCGTGTGCGGCCCCGGGCTGCCCCGCACCGCGGGGGACCTGGCGGGACTGTCGTGTGGGGCCCAGGCTGAGCTCCCCGCCCTTGCCGCGGCGGTGGGGCTGTGAGCCCCCAGCTCCCCAACCCTTACCTTTCCACGTACTCCGCGTTCCCGGGAAGGGGAGCTTTGGGGTCATATTTACCCATTTCCAACACTTGGCAACAAAACTTCTGACACTAATTTACATTCAAGATCGGCATATGAATAGCCATATGAATTCATAAGTGATACATTACATGATACGTGCACATTTGATGTTCTGGCAAAGGGGAGTTCATAAGTAGCTGAAGATGTTGCACCAAATGGAACTTAAAAGTTAGAGCCAGTCAGTGGGAGACAAACTGTAGTTGATATTCTACTGCTGTCTAATAAATGTCTTTCATTTGTGAAAGGCATTTTGGCTTGTTTTCTTCATTGCTGCTGAAAAGCTATTTTCAGAGCTATCAGGTCGATAAATACCGACAATGAACGGGTATAATTGCCACACATTTAAAATAGCTTGTACACATGGGAGGGAACGATATCCTTAATGTCAGATGTACCTTGAAAAATGGCCAAATCACAAGCCTCATATGCAAAAATATTCTCAGATTTTAATGGATTGTAACAAGGACAGTTGCTTGCTGAAACCTGTTGTTCTCTGCATTGTAGTAATTACCTCTGCATGTCAGGTGCTGCTGTAAATCTGTCTTCTGTTTCGTGAATTGTTATTTCAGAGCCAGATTAATTTTTGAATATTTCCGGCAACTGCATTGACTGATCATATTGCAATCTTGTGAATATGTAAAAGCCATGAGAGTTAAAAATGTGATTGTCACAGTTAGTCTTAGTCTCTAACAGCCAAAAGCTATTAAAGTGACAGAAAATTGCATAGCTTCTCCTGAAAGAATATCTCTTAAGTATTTTTTTTTCAGTATAGCATTTATATATTTTCAATTTAACATTCATTTATTTAGGAATGCCAGGTGGGTTTGAGGGGTAAAAAACATTGCAGTTCTTTTTGAAGAGAGAGCTCACAGTTGCAGCTGATGATGTCATTGCTGGATTTTGGTTTTATTTTTTTAGGTTTGTGTGTCCTGCATCATCAGTGAGTCACAAAGCCTCAAGAGAATGCATATCAATGCAAGTATCAAAAAAGCAGTTTTATGTTCATGATTAGTTGTTTCTCACTAGTAATTCAGAGGCAGTTGGAGTTTCTAAGAAGCTATAATCCAGCTAATCTTAGTGTAATATGATCTCAATTCTAAAAATGCGTATTATAACAATATCTTAGGGAAGTAACAGCTAATTCAACAAGATGTATGATCAGATTCATGTTGTATGACAAACAGC
Source organism: Aptenodytes forsteri (assembly GCF_000699145.1). Classification (NCBI taxonomy): domain Eukaryota; kingdom Metazoa; phylum Chordata; class Aves; order Sphenisciformes; family Spheniscidae; genus Aptenodytes; species Aptenodytes forsteri. The sequence goes on along the minus strand of NW_008795131.1, from coordinate 2,280,375 downwards.
AATTTAGTCTATGCAACAAAAGATTCAAAAGCATTTAGATAGTCTTTTTTCCTAAATTTTTGTTAATCGTATATTTTTTCAGTTGTTTCAAACAGCACATAAGACTATCTGAGAGTAACAGCTACTCTGTTTCATGTTGAAATGTTAAAGTTACCAGATGTCCTTGATTCATCTTGGCAGTCCCCATGTGCTTTTCATCATTTGTCTAATTGCAAAGGACACTAATTAAAATGAAATAGAGTAGAACTTTGTATTCGGGATACTTTGTCAAGTTTTGGCACTACGGTCAAGTTAGTATTGTTTTGCTTCAATATTAAATAAAGAGCTTATGGCTCTAAGCCATGCTGACATTTGTTTCTGGGAGGGAAAGGTGAAAACCCATTCTTATTAACCTGCAATGTGGAACATATGGTAGCTGTGGGTGGTATGGCTGAGTTAGGCAGCCAGGAACCTGCTATCACTTCGCTATGTGGAGACGGTGGGGTGGGCAATTACCACAGAAGGTAGCGACACTGTTACTTACTGCTGTCCAGAAAAGGAAGCTCTAAATACGATGTATTATCAAGTAAAGCACTAATCTATGAGAGGCGTGTTTGGTACTATTATGAAATGTTTTTAGTGTTCAGTAACTCTGGAAGCTAAATTTAGAATGCCTCAGTGCTCTCTGGATTGCTGGGTAGCAGCAGAATAAATGGTTCCTATGTGATGAAGTTAGGTGGATGGAATAAACTCACAATTCATAAAATTTTGAGTCTGAAATCATTGGTTTGCAACATATTGTCAAATAGAGGATAAGACTGGCACCTGACTTGAGAAGGAAACACAGGTGTTTGTATCCTTTCCAGCTTCATCATGTTGCTTTTTTTTTTTTAAGAAGGTTTTACAGTGTTGTGTTGGAAGAAATCTGTTTTATTTTAGCCTTAAAATGATGTCTTCCTCTTTCTCATTTTGCCGGTGAGAAATAAGCAGGATTTGAGCAGGCCTTGGGGAGGTGACCTGAATTGTATGGAGTGCAAAAATAAGTGCTTTTCAATTTTTTGTAACCTTTGGAAGTGATTCCTGTACACTGACAAGTAGAAAACATGTAGGGGCATTAAGAATGATTTGACACTATTTAATATGCCTATGATGTACGCTCCAATACCATACAAAAGAAGATAATGGGAAAACCCAATGGTAAATAAATTGCCTTTCTATAGTGATCTCTTTAAAAAGTAGGGCTTTTGCAATAAACCAGAAGTAATTGTAGAAGCTATATTCCATTTTCCTGGCCAGATGAAACCACCAGAAGAGCAAGTATTTCCAAGCCTTTGGCTGTTCTCGTTTTGAAGGCACATCTACTGTTGAATGTCATGTAGTGTTGTATATGGGATAATACATGAAATGATGCTTGCAATACACTGTTGAAAGAGATTAAAATTCTTTGTATGTATTCACATGATCAATATCAGCCACTTTGTGAATGTGAATATATGTAAGTTCGTTCCTTTTATAGCTCTTCAAACTCAATGAGATAATTATTGTTCAATTCACTAAAACAATTTCAATTGCTTAAGAGTAAGAACAGCAAGAATTTGAAAGGAATGCAGTGAGAAGGCTGTTGATGACAAGCTGCATCAAGCTCCAGTTCATTTTCTTAGGTTCAGTCTTTGTTCAACTGCAGTTTTAAAAAGCACAGTAACTTCTGTTGCCACAGTTTTACTGGCTCCTTTACCATAATAAGTACTGTATTAGGATGTTCTTAAATACCAAAGTCCTTATCTCTATTTCTTTCTCTTGCCTTTTTTTTTTTCCTTTCTAAAAGGAAAGGGTTTTGAGGTCAAGTCGGCTTTTCCAGTTTAATAGTCAAAGATTATTCTGAAATATCCACATCCATTGCAAAACACAGGATTTCAGGCCTGAATCCCGCTTCCAGCTGTCATGGAAGTTTCCAATCCCATTCCAAAGGACAATTCCATTTTCAGCCTTCCATTCAGACCCCTGTTTAGGAAAGGGAGTTCTTTGAATAGCAATAGTGATAAAGAGGATATTAGTCCATGCCTATTTAGTTAGATGTGGAAATGTGTTGGAGAAAAGTATGGAAGAAAGAACTAATGAAAAGCTGAGCCCTTCAAAATGACTAAACAGGTTTGGAACACTGTCAAAACAGATACAGCACAACATACCTTGTTTCCCATTAACAAAGTGTCATGGTCCTTGGGGCAGCCGTCCTGGCTGTGCCCCCTCCCGGCTTCTTGTGCACCTCCAGCCTGCTCAGTCGGTGGAGCACGGGAAGCTGAAACGTCCTTGACTAGTGTAAGCACCGCTCAGCAACAACTAAAACATCGGGGTGTTATCAACATTGTTCTCATCCTAAATCCAAAACACAGCACTGTACCAGCTACTAGGAAGAAAATTAACTCTATCCCAGCCGAAACCAGGGCACAAAGGCAAAGACAAAATTTGTTACATCATAAAACCTTTGACTGAGTGATTTAAGTGTGCCTGTAGATTAGTGCCCATGGGATTGCCTCAGCAAAACACAGCTGACCACATAACACTTAGTAATGTGGTCTGGATGTTGTCAAATCATGAGATCATCCTGCAGGCAGGAGCGCACCAGAGTCCAATATCTTCTTGTTAAGGTTGATCCACTTCAGCAATCAGTCAGTCTTCATTATCATAATTTCCTTTTACTGCTAAACAGAGATGAGGGGTGCAGACCTTCTGGATATCAGCAAACAACAGAGCTTGCTGGCAGTGTTACTGTGCCAGGCCCTTCCTCTGTACTTTCCATTTTACAACACATTTCACCTGAGGCTGAAGACCCACAGTACCATACTGTGTGAATGTAGCACTACTGGAATTCCTAAGCCTGAAGCTCGGTTTTGCTTGGAGGAGGCAATACAATACAATACAGTGTACCACTTAAATCCCATTTATACTCTGTTCTAAGGATTTAACGGTGTGTGCATATTCTGCCCTTTTGGGGTGGAGGGTGAAGTTCATCCTAAAATGAGAGCAAAGTTTAAGCCAGGCTTGTTAAGGCAGGTGCCTAGTGGGATTTAAAAAATTATATTGGTTCTTCCACAGACTTACTTTAAATGACTTGTTCATCATCTTACCGTAGATTAGATTCCTGATTCTGTGATATCCTGCTCCAGTCACAAGACCTTGAATTTTACAGTCACCTACTTAGAAATGTCTCTTAAAAAAAAAAAAAATCAGCAACTTACATGAGTACCAGAAACCAACCACTGTTGTGTCCAGACTCTGGCCATTATTATTGTAATATATGTGCTATAAGAGTACAGATAAAATAGAATGGTAGGATTCACAGACTTTAAAGTATGTATGCAGCTGATGCTAACTTCTTTGAACAGTCTCAAATTCTGTGATTTAGCCACAGAAATTGGTGTTAATTATACAAAATAATGAATGAATAAATGACTTTTAGAGTTACATTTATGTGATGTATTCCATAACATGTACAGTGAAATGTGTAGTAAGCTTATATAGTAAAAAAAGGTTTTACAAATTATGTTACAATCTCATATTGACATGCTATACTTTATAGGCATAATTTTCATGCTAAGGAGACAACTTGCACTTTAGTCCAAAATGTTTTATTTTAGCAACATATATAATATGAAAAGAAACACTAAGTAAGTGTAGTTGTAACTGTGTTGCTACAATTGCAGTGGTTCACACGATATAAATTACAGTATTAGAAGTATACATGTCATAAATTTAAAACTCAAAAATAATGCAATGTGAGATACCAAACTGAGCAAGTATTCAAACAGCATGTTTAGAGGCTTTGAGGAAAGCATCCAGATCCAATTAGAACCATTTATTGAGGTCTGTAGAGTTTCCTTTTTACCTTCCTATATACATTGCTAGATACTTTATATTTTAAACATTCCCCCTTCTCATTGAAACTGAAATGTGATTTTTTTTTTTTTAATGTCCTGATGCTTCTCTGGCTCCATTTAAATCAATGGCAAGTAATTCTTGTAATAAAATGAACAGTATTAGCTATAATTCTTGAAGAATGACTTCGTAAAATACATACTTTTCTATGCATCCTTTCAGCATATAAGCTAACATTTTTACTGCTTGTATAGTGATTGAACTATTGCTTTTAATACCATTTATTATTTCTATAGATATAGTTAAAACTGTGAGAGCTTAGGCTCTCTAATAAATAGTGCATATTGTACAAATGTTTGCTTGTGGGAAGCAAGACAGTAGCTTACGGTTTAATAGTGGGTGCATTTGTGGGTGAAATTCAGTGCTGGGAAGGGGGCCAGTTCCCAGTGATTTCATTCTTCAGTATAGAACATGAATGCAGAAGTCTTGCACTAGCCAAGGGAAGCCAACTCCCCTGAGCCTAGTCATCCAAAATGACTCTATGGCTAGAAGCCACAAGATGTTGAGTGTGCAGCCTGGGGAGCCAGGGAGAGGGGAAGCCCGGGAGCAGGTAGCAGCTGGCACCGGTTCCTCGAGTCGAGGGGAGGACTGGTGCGGAGGAGGGCTGGGCAGGCTGCTCGGCGGCCCTAAGACACTGCCAGCTCCAGCAGCCGGTGGCTCGTTCCCCTACAGCCAGGCTCTGGTGTGCATACTCTTAGCAGGGCCGTTGTGCTTGAACTGGTTTGGGAATCACAGGTTAACCTCCCTGGTTCTCATCCTGTAATAAGAAGTATTACTTCCCTTTTGTACTCTGTTGTAATATTTGTGTTACTGCATGTAAGCGCTCTATTTATTCAATTTCCCTCAAGGTACTCTGTCTTAGGACAAGAAAGCATCAAACCATACTTCAAAACTTAATCAAATATATTTCGTATAGAATTAGCATGTGTTAAAACAGTATAATACAGCTTAATGTGCCTTTCTGAATAGTTACGATCCCAAGCGTGGTAAAGACAATCTCTTCTGAGAAGCTGGAACACAATGACTTGTCCTTCCAACTTACATATCTTCTTTTGTTCACAAGAAGGGTGGAGTTAAAAAGGCAGGCAGTAAGGATTTCACCCTTATTGTTAATCCATGAAATACCTTAGAATAAATCTGATTCTACATTTAGTCCCCCCAAAATAACTAAAGGAACAGTAACTGAAATTCAACAGAAAAATAGATGTTATATTTCAAATGTACTTTTCTCGGCACTGTATTCAACATTCAGGTTAGCTGCTGAATCTCCTTCTACATTAGTCAACCAGTTTGTAATTGACTTCAATACGAGACTGTTCGATTGCATAACTTGAACCTTGGCTACACCTTCTTACCTTCAGTTAAGCTATTTCTTCTCTGTGTTTTCTTAAATTTATTCCAGTTGGAAGCTAGTTGGTTTCTCAGTGTTTCATAATGGAAAAGGTGCAAAACACGTAAAATCAGGAAGAAATAAATTATTATCCCTGTCCAAACTAAAGAGTTTCAAAGCAGGATTCTGGGCTTGAGAAGAAGTACACTGTGACCACAATGTTTTCCTGTTGCCAAGCCCTGTGGTAGATACTGTATTTTTGTTGTGGTGACGAAGTAGGTTCCTACACCACAAGTAAATGTCAACCCTACAAAATGGAATAATTCTAAACTCAGCATGACAGTTAAAGCTCTTGGCTTTCAGAAAACTGGGACTTAAGCAGCAAATCAAACAACCTATTTTATTTTTGATTCCGTGCCATGACATTGGCTAGTTAGAATCTTACTTTTTGTGCAGTCGTAAAATTCTGTCATGCCACTCGCTATTGTGCACTGATGCTGTGAAATGCAAGAGAATTCCAGGCACATGTAAGAAAATATCAACTTGCCACGGAAGATTTATTGGTGAGGCAACGGTCAAATTCTTTCTTTATACGCAATTCTAAGCCTGGAACAGCTTCCTTGTCTCCAGCAGATGAGAATGAAATCTGGCTCATTTAATCTAATTTTGTCTCTGCCAACAGATCCTTCTCTCTAGTTCTGGTCTGCAGAGCTGATTTTTATAATAGCTTCAATATGAAAAAAAAAAAAAACCCTCAGCGTAGAGAGCCTCCAATACTTCCTTTGGGCGTTTTGTAACTCCCACTGTTAACCAGTAACTACGCAATTTTTTTATTTTGATAATAACACCTGGAATACTGGAAGATCTGACATTTACTCAGAGAAAACAATTTATCTTGGTATAACAGGATCAGCATCTCAGCTGGGGCTTCTGGATGCTACTCTACTACAAACAAAATAGAAAAACACAGTCAGCTGAAATTAATAGTATATTGGAGACATGTCCTTACTCTCCTCGCACATGGAAGAACGTGCTGAGGATATTAAATCAGAACACAATAAATTGAGAGAAATAGATTTTTCCATAAATATCAAACACGTTAGATAGCAGCTATCACTAGTAACCAGCAGTGCTTCTGAAAATACTGCTACAACATTCTTAATGGATGGTTTTCCTTGTGGCTACGTAGGCATGTGTACTGTGCTAGCTCCCCCCTCCTCTCGCACTGCAATACGTAGGAAGCTATTATTCCCAAATGGAGCATTTGCTTGCTGACATCACATGCGGTAGGATCCTTTTGTTTGCCTATGTCTCCTGCATTGAAATGTTTGTCTGAGTCACAAATCCCGCCGCCTTTCTTCCTCTATGTCATGCTTGCTTGAGAGCTTCTCCCTGACTCAGTTTTTAAATTTTGACACAGCCCAGTTTGCTGCATGGCAATCGAATAATTTTCTTTTTAATATTTTATTATGTAATTTATATCTAAACACTATAATGACCCAAAAATCACTGCCATTTTTTTTGTAGCTTTTTGAATAGAGAGGTTTTGTGACTCAGATTCAGCATTGAATTTTGCTTCAAGGCAAAGTCAGTTTAGTGTTACTATATTAAAAATTAAAGATAGTGACTCCCACAACTTGAATTCTCCATTTAGCCTGCTGGCTGAGTTTCCTCAGCTGTAACATTGTCAAGCACTATGCCAGAAAAGGGTCATATGTGTGCATGTGTAGAGAGAAAACGCTTCTCGTAATTGAATTACTATTTTGCACTGCAATACCTTTTTTCTCCTCTAATAATCTTATCGATTTGTTTTCTCTTAATAAAAAAAGGACAAATCCCTGCTGTAGTTTCAGTGTACATTCATTCCTTCATTTGGTTTAGATTCTGGAGCTGCTCATATATTGCTGGTGTCTAAGAAGCCTGGGTTTCCCCTTTATTACAGCCACGAACAAAACAGATCTTGATTACAGAATCCTCATTCTGAATGCTTTGGTAAAAGAAGAACATGGAAGCTAAGGGCTATGCACAGCAGTTTGGTTCAAGCTTGAGCGATGGTAAAATATTCTTACTTAGATAGGAACACAAAATTACCATGCTGGATTAAATCTTTTGTCCTTCAGATCTAGTCTTTCATCTCTATTGTTACCACTACAAGATAAATGAGAAGTTCAAAACAGTGCTTTGATTGTCCTTGATCAAGGACTTTACAGCAGGTAAGGCCTAATGTCCCAATTTGGCATAGCATTTAGGCATGTATTTGTCTTAAAGCATCCGTCAGCAGCTCCACTGCCTTCTGCCTCGGTCTGAGGCACGCGAGCAGGTTGCTGCATGAAACCTTGTTAAAATTCAGATACACACAAAACCAGATGAGTGATCAAGACCTGTGTCATTAAATGTACTGTATTAGACGCTCGCATTTCATTGTTTTTTTTACCCAGAGTAAAAGAAGTAGTTGTATTCTCCATCTCCCCCAAAAAAGCTGAAGCCTCGTTATAGAAAACATAGATTTTTATTATAAAAGTAAAATTATGCCATACACAAAGAAGTTTCCTGCGACAGAAATTTGCATATTGCAGTCTTAATGTTAAAATCATGTCCAGAGCAGGAATTTAAGTTAGAGTCTCTCAGGCTACCTTTGGTTGCATGTTCACTATGCACCTGTTCTCACGCAGCACGCATTTTTTAACATTCAACTTTTGAATCGCTATTACTTTTCCTCTTCTCTCCGTGGCCGTTTGCGAGGGTTCATTTCAGTATCTTCTGCATTTTGAGTGACAGCTGGAGGCTGCACATCTCGGAAGCCATGAGACTGTAACATATAAGCAAAATCACAGGATAACACTTCTATGGATATAAAGTATGAGTAACTAGCTCCCAGAAGATCAGAATAAGGTATGATGCTGTCATTTATTTTAGATGAGCAGCCACAGAACATTTATAGAGCAGGCTAAGCTCAGAACTGCAAGCTTTTCAACACACATGCCAACTAATAACTGTCTCTCCTCATTTTATTTTTTAAGATACTTTATTTTCACCAACCAGGCTATCATTTTCATTTTACCACCAACCAGGCTATCATTTTCATTTTACCACTAATAACCCCTATGGCTATGAAGCACCGCTTCTCTGCAAATTAACTTATGTTGCCTATTTAAATAAATTAAAAGCCAAATCCTTCAGCCCTTATTCAAGCTCCCAAAGAAGCAAGGCGATGACTGGATTAATCGCCTCAGTCGTTTGCAGAAACAAAACTGTGAATTTCTAAAACCTAGGATATTTTTGTTTCATGTATCTACTTAATGAACTGAAAACATCAATGAGAGAACAGCATATCTGAATCAGTCTCTAGACTGCAAAGACCGTCCCAGCATAGTAATTTATGGGACACAATGGGATGAGAACCTTTAACTGCCAAAAACTAAACGTAGAAGTGAAAACTAGATACTGCTACTCAGGAGAGAGCTTGAAGTGATCTATTTGGCTTAGTACCGTTCGTATTTTCTGTTACCTTAGCTCACAATTTAATGATTTTAAAAGATTTTAAAATACGAAAGATCTGGAAAATCAGTTAACATCTCAGCATCTCTATCTGCATTGATGACATGTTTATGTGAAGCCTGCAACTGTCTGTCTTCCCATCTCCAGACAAATGCCGTGCAGGGAGCACTGCTGACAGCTCAGTGAAGACTCTCACTGCAGGCTTAGAGAGGAAAAGGGGTTAATCAGAAAAAGAAATTGCTTTGGGGATCCTAAATGCTCAGGTAGAGACAACGTGGGGATGAGAGCGTTTCAGGAAAGCTGACATTTTAGGTTGGTGCAGTGTGAAAAAGCAGGTAGAATTACTATCAGACATGTGACTTTTCTAAAATGCCAGTGTGTCCCACACCAAGATCAATCCAAAACAAAACAAAACCCAATCAAAATGTTTTGCTTAAGTCTCCCATCTCTGTATTACTATTTCTAAATGCCTCACCTCACGCAGCCTGCTATGTTTTTAAAAGAATAAACAGCAAGAGGCGCCACAAGGGCAGAATTTGTGCAGTCCCTCTGCTATTATAAGCAACTCAAGTGTTATTCTAAATAGTGTAATGGGGAATCTTCAAGTTTAGTGTTTCACTGCTGCTTGCATCTAATCTCTGCCATTTCCCTTAGGCACAAAGGTGGATCTGTAGCCAAGAATCCACTTAATCCAGCATGCTAGACTCCCAGCGAAAGCATTCCAATGGTTATAAAAGCCAGAACACGATAAAGTAGGCTGCTTAGTATGGATGTTTTCCATTTATTCACAGGCGTGTACCTTCTGGGCAGCACCTCAAAAATAAAAGTATTTTATGTATATTTGTGAATTCTGTTAGTGGTTTTTAGATGGCAAGAATGTGGCTAATGGAACCAAGGACCTACAAAGCTCAGATAGTCTACCGTCATTTTGAATTGTTCTTTAACGTCTTCTGGCATCTACAGACTGCATCAAGATTGACAAAGGTAGATGGCTTTATTACTTGAGCAGTATTCTCATTGCTAGCCTGGCAGACCCTCCACAGTTCAGGGAAATACTGACAATTCCTACCCAGAATATAGGTCCTGGGTCTCTTTCAGGAGAGAGATAATAAATAATCTTTTATTTCATTTCAGATGAAATAAAAGATTATTTCATCTTTCACGATGAAATAATCGGGTCACATTACCTGGGAAATTCAGGTGAATCAGATGATCTACTTATTCCCTTGTGCATAAATCGATTTACATTTCTATACTCTGCATTTAAGAATGAATCCTTATCAGCCTGTGAAAGAAACTATTTCATTTGATAGGTGTTCCACAGCTTTCACACTTGCTCAGAGTGGTGACTGACTTGCCAGTATGCTGGAAAGGACACAGCTGAAAAAGAACTAGAGCTCGGTCACCAAGTTACACACTTCTCCATTGGCTTACAGGCACTGAACAGCCAGTTTGTCAATGGTACCAAAGTATCTAATTTGTGTAAGTCTAAACATCTTTGAGGATTTAGGCTTGAGGCATTTATTATTTTTTTAATTATCTTTTTTTGTATGCTGGTTATACATAGATGTGCTAGATCAGATTTGGAAACATTGAACATATATTTACAGTTTAACTATGGAGATGGGAATGAGAAATGATAACAGCAGACTGTTACCATCAGACCTGAATTTCATGAAAGAAACAGGGATAATACATTTTTTACTCACAGAAACTGTCTGCTGAAGCTCAACAGGATTAAGGGGAAAAAACACAGGGATAATCTGAAGTTTTAACTAATCTTTGATTAGGATACACTCTCAACTGTATTTCAAGATTGTGTGCATTCACACAGAAGAAGAGAGCATCGCTATTTCATAATGCATATAAAACTGAAAGGAAAAGGCAATTAAACTAAGATAAAATCCATCTGTTTGTCACCTGGAGAGAAAGGGCTGCACACTCACATCACATGATCCAAACAACCTTGGGATGTAGTCCCACTTACCCTTCCAGTCTTTACAGAACTAAGAATATATATCTATTTGCAGTATTTCTTCTGTTCAGGTGAATACATTCAGGAGTGAAAAAAAATCTGATTTCTGTTCAATAGCTTGAATATCTCATCTTATGGCAGCATTAAAATCTGCAGGAAATGCTATGGCAACGTGTTTCCATGAGGACACAGCAAATAGTTATGGCATGTACCTATGTATCTGACATTTGAAGATATAAGAGTCGAGTGGTGGGTTTTCTTTAAACCTAAATACAGCTTAGACAGTATGTATTCTCATTAATATGTATCTAAGCACTCCACGAAAGAAAACAATCACAGGATTTAACTAGGGATGAATAAGGACTCCAGCCATAAGCTGGAAGCTCCTCATGTGATAGTGACAGAAGAGGAAAATCTGTATATAGTGGCTGGTCATAGGGTCACCGGTAGGATGGAGCTATGAGAGAGATGAATACAACCTAGGTTGTATCAGGCCATGCACTTAAAGCAGAGATGTGGAAATATGTATGGCACAAAACACTGGTGAGACCTCTGGAATACCATGTATGATTCTGGTCACCTTTGTCCTAAAAAGATAAACTCAGCTGGAACAGATGCAGAGAAGAGCCACTAGGGAAACAATAACCTACCTGACAAGGGAAAAAACAGCTTGGCTTGTTCAAGTCTCCCAAAATGAAGGCTGAGAGAGTGCATGATTGTCCTCTGTAATTGCACTTAGGCCAAAAGTTAACATCAAGGGCAGATAAAATAAGCAGTACTAGCACAAGAACAGATGGGGACAGGCTGCCTGTAAATTTGATCTGGAAATCAAAATGTTTTAACTCTAAGAGGACTAACCTGCTGGGTCATTTTTCTAAAGAGAAAAGGTGCAAAATATTCATAAACCTGGAGACAACCCAGTATTACTGGTTACCTTCAGAAGGCAACTGAAAGGCAACGCTAAGAATGCAAACATCATTCTCAGATTTGTCTATGTGTCTGAAAATTCCTTTACAGCTAACAATTTGCTCCCATCTCTGTATCTCCATCCCAGAAGAAATACTAACTGTAATGTGATACGGTATGGTTGACTCCTTCTGACTCGGTGATTTGTACAACGTTGCCAACCTGGTTAAACAAAAAACAGATAATTATGATTACTGAATATAATAATAAAAATTCCAAGTAACCAAATGACCAGACCCAAGTTTTCCTACAATCATGAGGTAGGTGACCAGTGGAATTCTTATATATGTATTTTCATATAGGTCATTTAAACTGTGGATGCCAAATTCCCATCCTTACGTTGGTCATGTAAGCTCAAATACGACGTAGACCTACTAAAAAGAGTGAATGATTCAAATACTTCTAGGGAGGTTTTTTCTAGAGATTTCACAAGCCTGTCAATATAACCTAGTGGATGGAGAATGAGAATAAGATGTTCTATTTCTAAGCCTGACCTTGCCGCTGACATACAGCATAACCTTGAGAAAATTGTTTCCCTTCTGTATCTCCTCTAACACTTCCTTGATTTTGTGCATTTAGACTCTAAGCAATGCATCTTGATTTGTGCTTATACAGAGCACCTAGCCCAATAGATGCTTGCCTAATATAGACAGAAGATTGCAAAGCAGCTCAAAAGCAAGGGGTTTTTCAACTAGTCCTAGGGCTGCTAGTCTGCACCATGCCCACCTCCCCAAAACTTACACTTATGTAAAGCCCATATAGAAAGTGTTCTGCTCTCTGTATCAAGACACACTGCCAAAGATCCCGTTAATTATTTTGGGTTTTTTTTTTCCTCCCCGAGGTGCCATTCTATTAGAGAGCACGTAATTACAGCCTGAGGAACACTGCCACTTCATATTAGCTACACAGGGAATTCCTCAGAACATTTAAGTGGTGGGTTATACTTTACAAAATAGCCCAAATCTGAAGCTGCAGAAGCCATGCTTTTACAAGCACTCAGCTGGAGCTCTGCTGCGTGCTTCTGACTCAACAGGATCTTTCCTCACAGCAATGAGAACCCTTATAATTAAGCTCTGACATTTTCAGTGGTAGAGAGGAAGAAAGAGACAGGTATCATATTTGGCATTTAAGTGGTGGGTTATACTTTACAAAATAGCCCAAATCTGAAGCTGCAGAAGCCATGCTTTTACAAGCACTCAGCTGGAGCTCTGCTGCGTGCTTCTGACTCAACAGGATCTTTCCTCACAGCAATGAGAACCCTTATAATTAAGCTCTGACATTTTCAGTGGTAGAGAGGAAGAAAGAGACAGGTATCATATTTGGCCAAAGCACAATTTAAAAAAAAAAAAAGCAGCAAATGGATTCTCAGATGGTCATCTTTGTGCCTTAATAACCTAATATAAAAACAAGAACCGATGGACCATCTTTCCTCACAGCAATGAGAACCCTTATAATTAAGCTCTGACATTTTCAGTGGTAGAGAGGAAGAAAGAGACAGGTATCATATTTGGCCAAAGCACAATTTAAAAAAAAAAAAAAAAGCAGCAAATGGATTCTCAGATGGTCATCTTTGTGCCTTAATAACCTAATATAAAAACAAGAACCACGATGGACCATCAGATATAGGTAGTTCGTGTAAAAATACAACACAATCTAGCTATTTCTGCTTTTTACAGATAGGCAGTTGTAATCGGAATTGCTATGCTTCTGCAGGCCCTGCTCCATATTAGCTGCATATTTAGAACAGTAAACAAAACATGTTTGTCTATCTTTGGCTTGCTTTCTGGAACCTGTTTCTACAACCTTCCTAGCTGTGTTGCAGAAGAAAAAAGCTCTTTACTTTTGATATATAAAATTAACTTTTGTTCACTCTGCAATCATTATGTTGATGCAACTTCTGTCTTATAAAGGCTGTTAACTAATCAGTGATGTTAATTTAATTCCAAATTAAACAGCCTGCTGTAATGATTCTGCATTGCCTTCAAACTTAGAATTTAAAAAACAAAATGCCACAAGAAAGTGTCACTGCATTTCTCTTTCAAGTTTAACAAGCAAAACTATGCACAACAACATTCCAGTAGCATTTTTGTTCGCTGTTTGCAGAAGATTAGGGAATTGAAGCAAGGCTTCTTAATCTCAAGTTGCTGCATTGTGATACTATATACAAGACAAATTTAACTGACCAGGAAAGAAAAGTGAGCTTGCAATATAGTGAAGGGGGGGGGAAAAGAACCAGGAAACAGAAAAGATGTCATTACAACAAACAGAACTTCATACTGTTTTTAGAAGGGACATCCTCATTCCTTTGGGCTTCTAAAATCATACTCCATAGGTCAGCTCTGCATTGGGAGTAAATGCAGCTCTCTTTCTACCTCTCTGCAGGTCATTGTAACTTGGTATCTGCATAGCTGTCCAGTTTTGCAGAACCATCCTGCTGCATTCAAAAGCAGAAAGGTCCAACGGCTGCCCCTGAGGCTCAGGGGTCCGTAGGCCTATGGTCTGTCCTCCTGAGAATCACTATCTAGGTGGAAAGCCTTCTTGGGCATCTTTGGCTTTGTACTGACTGGAGCCTAAAAGACAAGCAAAGAAATTCTACTCCCTGGTTACAGAATGCAGATAGTAAAAAAAAAAAAAAAATTTCTACTTAGCCACCAGATCCTAAATTCTTGTGTCTGAGCAACTGCCATTAGGGTGTTATGTTTTGATGAGACACGGCATCTTGTCAGAAAGTACAGCACTGCAGCAAGCTGACCATGGTGAGAAGGGGGAGCATGACAGTTCAGCCCACGCTGTCTTAGGCTGAATTAGAAAGCTCTTCTTGAGCCTCAGTAGCCTGGGACATGGCAGACCAAGGCCAGGAGTCAAATTCAAATCCCTGCTTGGCCACTAGTGCCAGTCTGAAAAAGATTCTCAAACGTCACACTTGTCAATATTATTATGTACCTTACTGGCCTACATTTTCACTTACCTCTGAGTGTTGTCCCAGTGAAAGATTAAACGCACAGTAGCAGCATGTCCCCAGCTTTCTCCTGGGTGACACAAAAATGACAGGCCATTTTATTTATCTCCTATAACAGCATCATCATCAGTAAACTGTAGTGAAATTAGACCAGTCTTCCAAAAAAACGCCATGATGAAAAAAATATATACCTTTCTTGCAGTAATGAATCACATCTTTTTCATATGGATTCATAGGATTTCACAACTAGTTTATCAAATATACCGAGACAAGGAATAACCTCTGTACTCACAGTGTGTTTTATGGAAGTATTGCATCAAGCTTTCTATATTTGTAGAAAGATTTTATATATACCTAATAAAGGACAGGTACTAGACAAACCTTGAAAATAGAGGCAGCATGAAGAAAAGATTTTTCTAATTACTACTGAAGAAGCCTAGTGAGTATGTCTAAATCCTACTTCAAAATTGCAATATTCTGTCTCTCAGGCATAATTATGAGCAAACATCACTCCCTTTGGGATGCAAGCTTTGGGAGAAAGTCAATGATTATTAAAGTATTAAGGGCCCCTGAAGCAGTCTTCTGCCTCTGACAGCAAAATGCAAAAGAACACAACCAAAAGCAAGGGGCGGGGGGGCGTGGTGGAAAGAGAGACGGAGGTTTGGATTGTTAACCTGTTTCAGGGGAAACAGTCCTACTGTTTCAGTTCACACCCGACCACAAGCTCAGTTCAATTTATAGACAGTTTTATTGGGTGTTTTCCTCTGCTTATCCCAGGAGGCAGTCAGTAGTCCAAAGATGGATTGCATTTTAAAGGAGTCATTTTGGTTAAGTGCTGTAAGCCTCTCCTATTCACCTGCCCACAGCCCTGTAACTTTTGAATCACTTGTTGGTCTCCATCATGTCACCAGCCCCACATGCCCCATGCGCTCTGGTATTCATTATAGCACAGAGAAGAAAAAAAAATGATTCAACTGTAATGAAGACCTAGACCCTCTAGGCATCTTGCCAGACCTTGCTCCACTATATCTAAGTTAAGATTAAAGATTTTGGCTATCAGATATGGTTCCGAGTCAGAGATCAAAACACATTTTACAATGGGTACAAATTCCACACCAGAACGTTTCCAACTGTAACGAACATGAGAGAAAAATGCTATTGTAAAATGAGATATTTCTGAGTTAAACTGACTGTAGATTAATATTTGACCTCCTTTCTAAATATATCCAGTAGAAATGTCTGGGAACACCCAGCTTAGCTATCACTAGTGGGAAAGAAAGCTGTCCCCTTCATAAAGCTCTTGACTTAATACCTTGCAGCATCTGTGCTTTTTTTTTCCCCCCCATAATTAAGAACTTCCCTTCTGCTAGGAAGCTGAATAAGAGTTTAGAGATTAACGCTCTTATGAAATCTGAGAAAAGGCTGTTTCTAAGGCTTACCAATCAATGGGGAAAAAACCTATTTAGGGGAGGCAATATGATTGATTTTACTTGGGGTTTTGCTGCTGACCCCTCCTTCAATAATTCCTTTGGCTACAACCAACCATGGATGAGTAGGAGGCTCTTTAGCCTTTACGATGAGACTGTTGAAATAGCATCCCTTCAAAGAGGGTCGTAAAAATCACCTTGTAATCCACCAGCTCAATACCTGCACAGAGTCTATGGAATAAATTCACATCAAAATGAAAACAGCTTTGTACCACTCTGAAATGCTCAACTTGAGATATTGCTGTTTAAGATGAGGGGAATATCTCTTAGCTTAAATATTTTACCAACTGGTACAAAGTTTCATTTTTGCAAGAGTACACACTATTCAGTTTAACAATACTATGTGGTTATACACACATTCTGGTGAGAGTCACAGTTTATGGTCAATATGAGGTTATGTCAAATTAAATGTTTGTAAAAGAAAATACGCGCAGGACAATACATGGTATCTTTGAATTATAACCTGCTCTGAATGTCTTCACATTCTTTACTGTCCCTATGACTCAATAAACACAACAGTTCCCAAACAACGCTGGCTATTGAAAAAAGACAATCTATTAGCTTTCATTGGGTTTGTAGCCAGAAAGGCTGCCAAAAATAATACATCAGAGAGCAAGAGTCAAAAATGATAAAAAGGGTCAGATACTGGAAGCTGGGTCTTTATCTGCATGCACAGCTCAAAATTCCACATTCTTCACATTCTCGAAGGAGATGGTCTGTATTTGTTAATTTTATCTTGCATCTGTGCCAAATGGTTCAATGCCTGTATAGACACTGAGAACATCTTTGCCTTTGTTCTGTCCCCTTCTTCTCCCCCCACTCCAGAACAAGGGAATCATTACTTAGTTCACAGAAACTGAAGCTGTGGACAGAGAATTTGTGCCCTTTAACTGCATCATAAAATAACACAAAGTTACAACCTGAAATAAGATTTAAATGCTGAGCTTTTTCTTCATTTGTCAAAATCTCTACTTTGGAAGAATTGTTCTATTTTCCCCTGTGACCGCAGCAGAAGAGTCTATATGAGGTACTCTGCTCATTACAGGGTGAAATGGAGCAGCCTGTAAAAAACACTTAAACTCACTATGGGCAGGCTGTAGTTGAGGACCCCACATAGAACTTCCCTCTACATCATAACTGTAGAGAGTTCCAGCTATACAGCAAATATGAAATGCCTTTGCAAATAATTAATGCAACGTGTTCAAGCGTAATGGCAAAATAAACAATGTAAACTGTTTTGGAGAGGCAGTGAATGATTCTCAGGGAATTTAGGAAATTGCAGCATAGTTTGAGGTGTGCAACCATTAAGCTGTGTTCTTCTGTTAGCGCTTTAACCTGTTCATCACGACATTCTTGCTAGGAGTTTACTGCCCCCAGGTCCATCCCTACATTTTTTGCATGATCATTGACTAGCCAATTTCAGTCTAAATTACCTGATTTATCAGAGGTTTACTTATTTAAATAGCTCAAGCTTACCTGGCCCACTTTTGGCAGAAACGGATTGGGAGACAATCACATAAACAGCTCAGCCAGCGTATAGGATGTGGCAGTGACCTCCAGCAGGGGTAGTGGCCTCCTTAGCTGACACAGCTACAGCTGGAATAGAGGTAACTCCACAGCCTAAGATCCTCAAGGGAAGGCTGCAATACATTAGCTGCACGTCTAAAAACCTAGTTACTCAGAGAGTTCTTAGTACCTAGTGCTTCCCCATAAAGGGTGATTCAGTCATCTTAAGGAATACTGACAGATCTAATATCAAGTTTAGTATTAAAAATGTTGGTTTAAAAAGGAAAAAAAAAAATCCAGCAACGCTCTCAATCTGTGAGTTTCTGCAATCTGAAAATGTCATGACTTTTAAAAATATTTGTCATTTCTTTTCAAAAATCTAACCAGCATTCTAATCTGCACACCATGTTGGAGTTTAGAATAAAATTTGATAGTTGCTAACTACAATTACAATGCTGACACAGATAAGCACTACTGTAGAGTTCCACAATGCTAGCAGTTCCAGATGGGTCTAATAGTTTTGCCATGGATTCTGCTACGCTGCAGAAGTTCAGCAAACAACTTCATTTTCTTCGTACACGATGCCAAAAGAAAGGAAGTCATATATTTGAAGATTAACTCTGTTTTCAACTCACAAGCTAACCTACCTAAAGCAGGTACCAATGTGGACTGGCCTTGTCCAATCCTTGTTGTCATTTGGTTTGTCAGAACTACCTAAAAGAGGAAACAAACGCAAACAAACAAGAAAATCTCCAGAAAAGAAGCATATTGGTGGGAGGGAAAAGAGGGGTTTTTCAAAAAGCTTTTATCAAGTTACTCAGGTAAAACTCTTGCCTACTGTAATGAAGCTTTCGTGTTAACAAGAAGAAACTGTAAAGGTGCCTTATCGTTCCTCAATAGCCAAAACAAAGTAAGAGAACCCTGCAAAATGTATTTTCAATTTGCATAGAAGGTAGATTTCTTTCATTCAAGACTTTAAAGAAACCTAAATTTCTCCCTTCCCAAGGGATGCAAACTCTACACAACTTGTATATTCCAACGTATTTGTAATAAATACTGTTTGGACCTGTATTTAGATGCACATGACTTGTACTAGCCCTCTATAAAGAGATAGATTTCAGTCACTGTGGCATAAATGAACTTGGTGGTGCTGCTCAAAACATGCATAAGCCTAGTGATTAATAGAATTTCTGCACCTTGTAGTCTAAAAATGCGCAAGTGGGTACAATACAAAGCAGAATGAAAGTGAACAGACAGAGCGGGGGAGTGTTTTCGCAGCACAAATCACTCGTAGGAGGTTCACAGACAGTCTAGGTTAGATCCCTGGTAGAAGTGGGGGTGGGTGAGACAGAAAAGAGCCAGGAATATTAATTGCAAAGTTCATTAAAAATGAAAAATAAAAATTTGTACCTATCTTAAACCCTAGGGGTTTTCATTGTTTGACATGCTTGTATGACTCTTGCTTGAACAGTTAGAAAAGTGTGCTAGAGCAAGCAATTCCACTGAGCACAGGGGGCACGCACCAGAACATTTGCATAGCTGAAAGCCCCAAGACATATATTTTGTATTTTAGAGAAGTAACTCATCATATATGGATGATAACAACCCCAAATAGGCTCCCCATCTCACTGCTGGAGAAGGGCTGGTCTGGGCACCCTAGCACAACCCACCGAGTTCAGCTTTAGAAACTAAAGGAACTTACTTCCTACCATATTAGAGCATTCAGACTGCCCAGCTTTGCTGCACGACAAGCACTCCCTAGCATGCAAGCTGAATTTAGACTGCTTGCAAGCTACGTGGAACTAACTCAAAAACTAACAAGAGGGCCGCTCTGAGCTAGATCATTTCTGAAGCTACAGATCACTTCTGTGATTTAGCAAGTGTTTATTTAGCAAGTGTTTGTACTAAACTACTCACTTGTTCAATAGAAGTAAGTTATATATGTTTCCCTTGACCAAAGAAAAAAAGACTGTACAATGATAACTGCTCCTGTTCAAGGTCACCAGGTGCCCAATTTATGAGCGAAAGCACTCGGTAAACTGGAGGCTGTGCAAATCAAGCAGTCATACAACATCTGTCTCCCTTGGTGCCCATACCAGCAGGAAGAAGCTTCATAATTCATGTCAGGGCAAGAGAGAGGGTATGCTTTCAGCAGCAAGCACAATCGCCTGACCCAGGCGGAATGCAGAGCTGTGCACTTGCCCTTCCTGCAGCTATCAGAGGAAGCACAAGGGGAGGCTTATTTTTAGCAGTTAGGAACAAAAGCCAATTGCGCAAGAGAGTTGAGGGTGACAAGGTTGCAAGTCACCTGGAAACAGTTACAGGCAGAAGCACCATTTTGAGACTTGTGTAAGCTCTAATTCCTGAACAATGCTTTTCTGTGCTGTAAAAGACTTGCCAAAACGACTTCTGGAACAGATGTAGCTTCTGAGTGCCATCTGCTGGCTACGCAGCTGCAGATTTGCTGACCTCCATATTGGAGTAAATGACGTAGAAACAATGCCCAGGAAGGAAGCTATGGGTTTCCCTGCATGCCAGAAGAGCAAGCCAAACTAGCAGATAAAGTGGTTTTCCTCCCTAAGAACAGTTCCTCCGCTAAGACAGTAGTTTATTTTTAAACAAAGCGTGGAAAATTATGTTGGAACTGCTAAATATTCTGATGTATTTTAATGCACGTGCTTTGTAGGTAAAAGTCACTAGAGGAGCGTTCTTTGTCCAACCAAATCATGAAAGAAAATGATGTGAAACAGAATGACAAATTGATATGCTACCATTTAATTAAGATCCACAGGATGCCTTTAATGCAAATTTTACTTATTTTGGCAAGTCTAGGAATTTTCCACCTAAACAGTTTTGTCTGTGTGACCCGTCTATATTTACCAACCAAACTGGCAAACACGAATGTAGAGGACATTCTTGCAGTTTTGTTTTGCTATTTACAGGCAATCACAAATCACATTTGCTTAATTCTTTGTAATGTATTTATTCCAAAGTAGCACCTTTTGTGATTTAAACCCGCCCCAGACTTACCGCTGATTTATGATCATTTGCTATGATGATCAGCTGTTGTGCCAGACCATTCAAAAGCCTTGTTCGAAGCGAGAGGTCCTCAAAGTCATGGCGAAAAGGAAATGCAATTCCATCAACTACCACCAGTCGGACCTAAATGCAGAAGAAAAGGAAAAACTACCATTACTATCCTACAAACAAATGACAAAAAGCAGTAAGACCTCTTTTTAAGTGCACTGGAATGCTTTATGTAAGGTGATGACAATCTTTTATTTCATACTCAGATATGCATGACAGTGTAACACGTATTGTCTCTATGTATGTATCGGAGACAATCAGCACTCCACCAGAGCGCAGAGTAAAGGGCCTCAAGCTCCAAACACACTAGTACACTTGCTAAGTGCACCACTGCATTATGCGTAGATACTAGCTCAGACCATAGCTGCACTAGCTTAAACAAAATGCTGCACTAAGCTCTCGCATTAGTTAACTCAGCACAGAGCTGCCCTTCCGACTGTTTCCAGTTTCAGAGCTCACTCGCTTACAGGTAGCTGACTTCTCTCTGCAGCACCTGGTATGGAATACAAAATAACAAAGCTGGACTTAAAGCCTTGCAGAAGAGAAGTTGGAGAAAAAAAATCATTAAACATCAGAACTGTACTTCAATCAACTCTCCGTGAACACTATTTCACCTTCTCCCTCAAAAAATAAAATCCAAACCGAAACTAGAATACATGCTGTCTGCAGTCAGCAGACAACTCATCAGATTCTAAGGCTCGTATCAGTGATCTATCTTCGAAACATGGATTTTAACAGATGCTTAAAGATATTCCAGACACTATGCAATGGAGCTGAGTATCTATCTTGCCTGAAGATGTTTGCTTTGCTGAATTATTTCTTTTGTAGCAATCATTAGCTGAAGCTAGAGCACAATGCTGCTACTGGCTCATCACCCTCAAAATACTATATAAACATTAGTCTGGGATTTTGATTTATTCTAGTTTCATTTGTTGTAGCTGTTTTGATGACCCAAGTTTGTCTGAAATACAGAAGGGAGATGGATAGTCTTACAGCGTTCGCGTGTTCAGATGTCACTCAAATCCTAGGTATCTATGAGTTCTTGCATTAATGCACATGATAACAAATTGGAAACAACACGAGAAAATGTAAGGAAGAAATTCTTTATGATGACGTTGGTGAGACACTGGAATAGGTTACCCAGAAAAGTTGTGGCTGCCCCATCCCTGGAAGTGTTCAAGGCCAGGCTGGATGGGGCTTTGAGTAACCTGGTCTGGAGGAAGGTGTCCCTGCCCACGGCAGGGGGGTTGGAACTAGGTGGTCTTTAAGGTCCCTTCCAACCCAAACCATCCTATGATTCTATGATTTTCTGTATTACTGATTTAACCCGTTACTGGGAAGTAGCTTTGTGGCTGGAACATACAAGCCTGCAGCAAACATCACCCTGTGAAATGGCCCTGGGCCTCCAACTGAAAAACAAACAAAAAAAATCTTAATTTGAAAAAGATTAAATAGTTAGAATTAAAATAAGATATTCTTCTGTTTTCTCATTTTTCCTCCTTCCTGCAAATTCTTTTCTATGA
Organism: Aptenodytes forsteri; assembly: GCF_000699145.1. Taxonomy (NCBI): domain Eukaryota; kingdom Metazoa; phylum Chordata; class Aves; order Sphenisciformes; family Spheniscidae; genus Aptenodytes; species Aptenodytes forsteri. The sequence goes on along the minus strand of NW_008795131.1, from coordinate 2,258,132 downwards.
GCCTGTACATCTTCCTCATGCATAATTTTTTGACTTCAAGAACAATCAGTTTAACAGTAGAAAAATTAGTCATGCTAGAAAGGCATGTATACATAGTTATATAACTTGCCTATCAGAGGAGTATGTCCAGGTAGGATGCAATTTAGTTTATTTTCTCCCAGTTGCACTTATAAAATAGCAAACAAGTAGACTTAAAGTATTCAAAAGTAGGCTATATAGAGAAAGCTTGGTAACACATGCCTTCTCCATGTCAGTTTGTCTCTACTAGACCTTAAAGAATTATGTTTATTATGACAAGAATATTTTCTAACATAAGTCTTTTTCATATTATTGGTCTTTCTCATATTATTAACAAGATCTCAGACTAATTTGTATTTCCAAATGATACTCTCTACAACTGTGTCTCTCTCAAAAAACCGCTAAAGCTTGGAGGTTTCCTGTGGTCCCAGTCTCAGCTCCAGGTCTGCACAGAGGGATCAGACTAATTTTAATGAGAGCTGGACTGCAACGAGCGATCTGTCAAGTCACTTATAGCCTGTCCAAGGAATCACCAGAAGGTCTTACAGTTCTCCTGCAACCTTCGGTATTTCAGGCTCCAGGCCAAGCACAGATAATCAGCACAGATGGTACCAGAGAACTGCAGCCCAATGTAACTGTGCTAATGAAGCCATGTACTTTCCACAAGAGCAAACACAACAGGGCACCGTTAGTACCTGGCAGAGAAAGGGAAATACCAGACTACACTAAGCAAAAGTAAGACTCCCATCTGCGCTTTCAAGAACATAACAGCTTCCAAAAATGGAAATGATATGTAAAAGACAATCTAACTAAACAACACTGATTTGTGCTCTGTTAGAATAAGGCACAAGTCATCTTCCCTGAACCCTGTTAGGGAGTGATCTGCTGTGCAGAATCTAGAAATCTGGAAGGGAGGTGGTGAAAATCTGCCTTACAATAGCATTTCACTAAGACACTAGGTACTAGGAAACTTTTTGGCTGTAGTCCACCCAAGAGTCAAGCCGCAGGCTCTGGTTGCTTGTAGCAACAGAAGATGTATTGGAAAGAAGGAGAAGAGTCACTTTCTGGATGCCAGGATGGTGCAGGCTGCTTCTGGTCCTCAGTGATCTTCTAGGACAAAAAAAAATGGCACTAAGCCTTTCTGATCCCCCTGCATCATGGTCATCACACGCACGCCTGGCTCAGAGACTCTTCTGTAAAGCAGTTTTGTGATGATTCATAACTCAGTGCTCATAGAAATGTAAAAACATGTGGCAACATAGATCCAGTACCCTCGCCTCAAAGCGGAGATTCAGGACGATGGCAGCAGCGGTAGCAAAAGCAAATCACTCTCAAGAGTAATTGGGATGTGAATGAAAAAGCAAACAAGCAAGCAAGCTTCACATTTGTACTCTGGCATCAGCCAATATATTACTGCCAAGCTGATGAGGTACCAAGGTGTTACTCATGTTACTCTTACTATAACAGATGAACATCCCTGAAAATCTTTAGTGTGAAGATGAGTGATGTCTTCTGGTAAGTCTGCAATAACCCTTACCTTTGAATGCTCTGAAAGAAAGTCTGGGAGGAGGTAGACCTGTGCAAGAAGCTCTATGTAGTCACGGCAACGGAAGTAATAAATGTGAGAAAGGATACTTTCAAGAGAGAAAGTCTCCAAAGCTTTTAGATGATCTGAGAACAAATAAATAGATGAGTAAATGAGTCAGAAGTCTGTACTAGCATATTGCTACTTTCGTCATTCTACCAAACTATGCCTTCCACATATAGCAACAGCAAAACCCCCAGAAACAGTCAAGGTAAAGAAACATACCTTCCATCTGGCTTGAAAGTCAAGGAGGTGGTGAGCAGATGCTATCTCAGCATTTGCACACAGATACACCGGAGCCTCCAAGGGAGTGCTCCAAAAATGAAAAATTTATTTCTGAAAAAAGAACTTTTCCAGTAAATCATTTTCAAGCCAGAACACCACCAGAGGACAACAGTGACTATTAATCATCCATTATTTAATGTACAGGCAGTAGCTCATTTAATATGGTGTCCTTTTACCTCTGTTCAAACAGAAGTTTGCTGCATAAAATACTCTAAGAGTAGCATAAAAGTTGTGTCAGTATCCCCAACACACTGACGACTTCTAGAATAAAACTCTTCATTAAATGCAACCTGGCTACATTGACCTTATGAAGGAGCTGAATTCCAGCTACAGTTTCACAATATGGGGCTTCAGCAGCAATATTGCCTTAAGAAATTCTGCCGTTCCTCTTCTTTTTCCCCAGCTGCTCTTCCTGTCCCTGCATTGCAGCACATTATTCCTCAGTTTTGCTGACAGAGTTGTGTTTGGGTTTTGCTGTAAATTCGATCATTAAAGTGCTAAACAAACAAAAAAAAAGCAACAGCCAAAAACCCCACATACCCCACAGATCATCATGTAGAAAAAGAATTATTCTTAAAGTAGATCAGCTCAGTCTGCAGCATGGCTCCACATGGTGACGCTGTTCAGGGTATGATACATACAGGTGGAAATAAAGGCTGGCAGCAAGAACTCCTTAAGCCAGCACTGCTGCTGAAACCCTCAAACTGTAAAACTGCAGCCTACGAGAAACTCGTTTCACTCAGGTCCTCGCCTACTAGGCAGAAAGAAATGACTTAGCAACGTACCTTCTTCTTGATGAGCTTCAGCAATAAGCCGGCAATGCCGCACACAGGCAGTTGCAATATCCACTACTCTGTCTACCATAAAACTTCCCTCGGTGTCAATGAACACAGCTTCTCCAGCTACGCCCCCGAAGCATTCTGGGATCTGTACATCTACTGCCAACTGCATACTGCCATGGGAAACAGAAAAAAGACAGATATTTACACCACAAAGCTCTCCCCTCCCAACTCACTCCTAAAGTGACATTTCTGCTGAGGAACACGTGGAACAGGGAGCAGTGCAGCCATTGTCTTTATTATATTTATAATGCTGTATTAAGAATCAGAGATTGCAGGCATGACAACAAGAAAAATGAACTCTCTTCACAGTTAAACCAAACAAAGAAAAGTGATTCTCAGTCGCACAAAAGCAATCAAAAACCAAAATACCATAGCTGTGTTTTCCCAACACCAGGCGCTCCGCAGATCTCGGTGATTTTCGTTAGTTGCACACCACCTCCCAGAATATTGTCTAGTGCTGAACAAAAGGTGATGATGAAGCCCTGGGCTTGCTCTTCTTCCAGAAGTTCCAGCGCTGTGCACTTTCTGGTGGCGCCTGATCCCCCAGCAGTCCTTGCTGCATCCCCGTGACATTCCTGCCTCACAACCTGTAATGCTGCCAGTGCCTCTTCTTTGGAGATCCCAATTTCTAGAAGAGTCAAAATCATGAAACACTACTTTATTTTTATAAACAGTGATTTATTTCAAGTATGAAGAGATAATTCAACTTGTTTGACAGAACCTGATCATTCTGCAGTGGAACACAAAAATATTAAGCCTTTTAGTATAACGATGTGCACAGCTTGCCAACATTTCTGGAACTAACGATGTGATTTTCAAAAGAACTCAGAGCAATGATGCCCTGAGTTCAGAATTCAGGTGACAGTAAGCTATCTGCAAATAAAAAAATCAAAACTGCTCTTCACAGACGTGGATGAGAGCTGGCAGAGCAATTCACCTATTCTGCACTGAATGTGCTATCATATTAATTTCATTTGAAGCAAATCAGGTCCTGTAAAAGAAGTCAGGTTGCAGACTAGTAAGTGACAGTGACACCTACTGATCGTACTCTGAATTCTCAGGGTATTCCAGGGCTGAGCACCTTAGCCATCATTTCTAGATCTGAAACACAGACCTAGTAACAGATGAGACACCTGCAAATATCTCTGTGTGTCTATCTTTACACACGCATATCTGTCAGGATCTAACGACTTCACTTGGCTCTTCAAGGCAAAACTATTACCACGTTATCATAGATAATAAAACTACTGATAATCAAAATCGTGATACACGTCTTACAATGGCTGTGCAAATCTTATTTCAGTTGCTTGAAAAAGGTAACTTTCTGACCTCATGGAAGTTTATTTTGTTTAAAGCATGTACAGTTGGGGAAAGAAGAGGAATGAGAGAGACAGAATCCTCTGTTTTTTCTTTTTCTGTATCCCATTTACATCTATGACGCAGCGTAAGAAGGATCTTCTATCAGAATCGTCTTTTTTGTTTCGTTTTTGCTTAGGCACATGCGAAAGTCAGTAAATATTTACTGTGCCCGTTGCTCTAGACTCACCTGAGGTCTCAGGGGGATTTCTCAGGGGAGCTGCCCGGACCTGAGCCACAGCACCTCAGTACGGATCGAGCGCCTTGTCTGCCCAAGCTGCTTCCTACGCATTAACCACCGACATAAGCGAAACCCTGCCGAACCCCCACCCTCGCTAATAAGCTACCAAGAAAGTTTCGCGGAAAGGAAAGGGGTTATGGAAGAGCTGCGGGGGAGACCTGCCCGAAGCGGGGGATGCCCGGGAGGCGGCCTGAGGGGACAAGGGCCGCCGGCCGCGGACCCGCCGGCAGCGGGGGCGCCCGGCGCCCCCCCAGCGG
>NW_008795131.1:2251602-2253199 GCF_000699145.1 Aptenodytes forsteri | reverse complement strand
CGGGCCGGGCCGTGACAGGGGGTGTGCGCAGCCTGGGGCTGGAGTGGGGGGCACTGGTCGTGGGAAGGGGACAGAAACAGCCGAAGGGCTGGTGGGCCTGAGCGGCCCTGACCCAGGAACGGTGCTGGCTTTGTCCTGCCTTCGTCCAGTCAAGAGAGGCCTACGCACCTGGCAGGCTTTAGGGGTGTTTCTGTGATCCCCCAGCCGTCCCCTCTCCCTTTTGTAGAGACCTCATGGCTCTCTACAACTACCTGAAAGGAGGTTGTAGTGAGGTGGGGGTCGGTCTCTTCTCCCAAGTAACAAGCCATAGGACGAGAAGAAATGGCCTCAAGTTGCGCCAGGGGAGGTTTAGATTGAACGTGAGGAAAAATTTCTTTACTGAAAGAGTGGTGAAACATTGGAACAGGCTGCCCAGGGAAGTGGTGGAGTCCCCATCCCTGGAGGTATTTAAAAGACGAGTAGATGAGGCACTTAGGGACATGGTTTAGTGGGCATGGTGGTGTTGGGTCTACGGTTGGACTCGATGATCTTAGAGGTCTTTTGCAACCTTAATGATTCTATGATTCTATGATTTTCCTCCTTGGGACCGCGTTTCCCCTTGGCCAGGCCTTGCCTGCTAACAGAGTCCCCTGTCTGCGTCTCATGGGCAGGCCTTTCCCCAGAGGGCACACCTGGGGGGCAGGGAGGTAGCCAGTGGGACTAGAGGGCTGAGTTGCCTTCACCCTCCATCTCAAGGTTTGTCTGGAGGAGACAGCCATGACTCATTGTGTCAGCTACTGAAGCTGTTGAAGTCTTTGAGCTGTGACGTTTCGCAGCTTCATTAGATTTCATACTTTCTCCTAGTTCTGTTGAGGAAAGAAGATGGCTCATGCTCTCCCTCTTCCAATTCCCTGCCCAGTCCAGCTTGGAAGTATAAAAGGTGACTCCCTGGAAGCTCAATTGCATGAGTATGTCAGGCAAGGAAACTATGTGAAAGTGAAGAAGCTTCTGAAAAAAGGTGAAAGCTAAGTTTATACAAGTGCTGGCAGAAAAGTTTTACTTTTTCCTGTATGCTTGTATTTGTGGTAAAAAATAGTCAGCATACTGTCTATACAATTCAGTTTTGTGAGTGAAATATATTTACAAAATGAATTCTAGTTGGCCTTTTCTGGTAAGTGGCACTAATTATTGAATCAAAAAATGTTTTATGAAAATAAGTAAATTGAAGAGAAAACGAAGTTTTTAGTTGTAAGGTGCTCATAAGGAAATGATCGAGGTATTGTAAAACTAAAATTCTGAAAGTCTGCTTTAGGAATACAGTCTTTAAATGGGATTTTAACGTTAATTCTGGTTGCAAAATGCTTGAGGTATGGTTTAGATACTGGTATTTTCAACACCTAGATTTTTAACTACATGGCAACAGGAATTTTGTAAATGAAACCTAATATTTGATGCAGCTCTATTTGGCTTTTACTGTCAAGAACTTCAATAGCACGTGCTGTTCCTAGAGGTGCGACTTCTCTATAGCAGAGGTGACTGGATGTGCAAGCCGGGGGCTGCGTGCGGAGAGGCGGCGCCCGGCCCCGGGGCGGTGACGGGGTGAGGGGCTCTGGGCTCC
>NW_008795131.1:2250664-2251017 GCF_000699145.1 Aptenodytes forsteri | reverse complement strand
CTGCCCGCCATTGATGACCGTTCCCGCCCCTGCGGGGGCCGGGAGGGAGAGAGCACGGGCTGAGTGGTTTGTGGCCCTTTTTTTTCGTGGTTCCAAAAGCAGTTGGTGTGGCTGGCGGGGGGCGCTTCCCGGCGGAACACGTAGAGTCTCGGCTGCTTCCTGTGTCCCAGAACGAGAAACCAGTACTTGGTTTCTCACAAGTCCCTCAGTGGATTTTCGATAGCAGTTGATGACCGTACGGGCTGCCAGGCAGGTTTAGGTTTTAATGTCCGAGGGGCCAAGGTTAGTTGTTCAGTGAAAAGAAATGCTTTGAAAGTTTGTTAGTACCTGGGTGTGCAAGTTAGGCAGCGGTA
>NW_008795131.1:2248677-2249847 GCF_000699145.1 Aptenodytes forsteri | reverse complement strand
GTTGGTGACCGTTCCCGCGCCTGCGGGGGCCGGGAGGGAGAGAGCACGGGCTGAGTGGTTTGTGGCCCTTTTTTTTCGTGGTTCCAAAAGCAGTTGGTGTGGCTGGCGGGGGGCGCTTCCCGGCGGAACACGTAGAGTCTCGGCTGCTTCCTGTGTCCCAGAACGAGAAACCAGTACTTGGTTTCTCACAAGTCCCTCAGTGGATTTTCGATAGCAGTTGATGACCGTACGGGCTGCCAGGCAGGTTTAGGTTTTAATGTCCGAGGGGCCAAGGTTAGTTGCTCAGTGAAAAGAAATGCTTTGAAAGTTTGTTAGTACCTGGGCATGCAAGTTAGGCAGTGGTATTCTCAAGCCCCCTGTTGTGTAGGGCAAGGTGACGTGGTGAGTGCTGTGGAGTTGTTTCTGATGAGCACTGTTCATGAGAGAGTGACGAGGGGCTGGGGAGAAACTGCTCAGGATTCGCCTTTCATGACCTGTTGCAGAAGTCTGTGTCACTCAGGCTAGATCTGGAGCATGGTAAAGCTTTGACCAGAGTCTGATGGGGATTAGGGAGAAAGTGCTTGATAATGTGCTCTTTATGCCGTGCAATGCCATGGAAGATGGGATACCCTGTGGCCTCAGGATCCAACCGGATGTATCTGCTGGGGTCTGGGGCTGGGAGAAACTGATCAGTATTGTATTGACAGTATGGTGTGGAAGTCCTTGGTGCTCAGGCTGGATCCAGAGATACAAAGGATAGTGTTAATTACAGTGGTACTCTGTGGGGTTGTTCTAGTTAGTACATGAGAGTGTGCCTGAAAGTTTTGGGCCTTGGTAGCCCCTGGAAGCCGATGCATCCCATTCAGAGCACCAGGCAAGCGTCGTGCAGTGCTGCCTGGTGTTGGTGCCTGGGCCTCTTCTCCTCTGGTAGCATGAGGCAGAGGGAGCATGGACTGAGATGGTCGTCTCTTCTGTTGTGTCACGAGAACTGCAACGGCCCAGGCTCGGGTGAGCGTAGCCCCAGTGCGGGACGTTTTGCTTGCGGAGCCCTGGCTCTGCGGACCCGTACTTGCGTGGGTGGAGGACGGGGCGGCGGTAGGCGGGGGCAGCGGGAGGCCGCGGGCCGGGCCGGGCGGCCTGAGCGCGGCTGCGGCGTCCCGTGTCGCGGGGGGGGGGGCGCGCCGGGGCCTG
>NW_008795131.1:2246695-2248158 GCF_000699145.1 Aptenodytes forsteri | reverse complement strand
GCGGTTCGCCGGGAGCCTGCGAGCAAACACGTCGCAGCAGAACGCGTAGAGTCTCGGCTGCCTCCTGCGTCCCGAGCCCCTCAGTGGATTTTTCGATAGCAGTGACAGTGTGGGCCTTCCAGAGGCAGGGCAGGGGAGGGGGGAAGCAGCCAGGCGGGTTTCGGTTTTAATGTCCGGTGGGGTGGGGTTGTTCAGTGAAAAGAAATGCTTTGAAAGTTTGTTAGTACCTGGGTGTGCAAGTTAGGCAGTGGTATTCTCGAGCCATCTGTTGTGTAGGGCAAGGTGACGAAGCCAATGCATCCCCTTCAGAGCACCAGGCAGGAGTCATGCAGTGCTGCCTGGTGTCGGTACCTGGGCCTCTTCTCTGGTGGTGTGGGGCAGAGGGAGCACAGGACTGACACGGTCATCTCTTCTATTGTGTCATGAAAACTTTGCAACTGGCCCACGCTGTCGAGGAGAGAGGCTGGGATGCAAAGTATGGAATTACACGAATAATTCTTTATTCATGCACATGAGGTGTCCCATTCAAACTGGGGCACCCTGGATGCAGTTTTACACATGGCTCATACACCTTTCAGTCATTCAGGTACAAGATGATTTGACCAGTCGCTACTTCTCTCTCTCTCTCTCTCTCTCTCTCTCTCTCTCTCTCTGTGCTTTTTTGCAAAGCAACTATAATTCTATGGCATCATTTGCTTCTTTCTGGATCTAGGCGTCCACGGAGTCAGTCTTGCTGCAGTTACTTATCTATGATGCCAAATAATGGGAGGGTTTCACAGAAGTGTTAGAGGGGCTAGGGTGCTGGCCTTATCTGGGTATTCCAGGGGTATCTTTTGTTCTTCCCGGACAGCTTTTAAGACTCTGAGAAAAGGTCGTTACCTTCGGGGTGGGGCCTCTCCTTCTCCTTGCAATGAGTTAGGGTCCTTTAGTCATGCTCACTCAACCACGACTATGCAGAATGCCATTACATATCTTAAGAAAGTTCATACAGTTTCATACGGTGAAGAATAATTGGTGCAATAGTTAGGAAATGAGATTTTCCTAACAATTGTCAAGAGGATGTTTCTTATAGCCTCCGGGTGACTTTGAAGAAAGCGTGGGCTTTTGTATTAGCTGTAACTTGTCCGTCGCTCTGCAGTACCTGGGATCTGGAGTCTCCTCGGACTCTTTAGAAATTACCGTTTGAGAGGTGATGGTGTTTGTCAGTAGCTGATAGAGCTGCAGCCACCCGAGACTGGGCGTGACGGGCTGTGCTACCACCAGGGTCCCGTTTCTGCTCCCGGAGAAAGTCGTTGGCATCGCGGTTAGCCAGCCCAGGCCCGGGTGAGTGTAGCCCCAGTGCGGGACGTTTTGCTTGCGGAGCCCTGGCTCTGCGGACCCGTACTTGCGTGGGTGGAGGACGGGGCGGCGGTAGGCGGGGGCAGCGGGAGGCCGCGGGCCGGGCCGGGCGGCCTGAGCGCGGC
>NW_008795131.1:2245750-2246682 GCF_000699145.1 Aptenodytes forsteri | reverse complement strand
CCTCCCCCGCGCGGCGGTGCCGCGGGTCGCGGAGCGGGGCCGTGGGTGGCGGGCCGGGGTTCCGCGTGGGCGGGGACTCGTGGGGAGCGCGGTGGGGCCGCGGTCGTTTCCCGCGTGTCGGCGTGGTGGGGTGCCCGTGTTCTGGAGGGCGGTGCGTGCCGGTGGGGCTCGGCGCGGGGGGAGGGTGTGCCCAGGACTATACTTTCAGGGGTCATTTCTGTAGTTGGTCACTAGAGGAGAGTGATCGTACGTGTACGGCGTCACAAGCCACGAGGAGGAGCGGGGTGTTCTCTCCTGAGCGCGAAGCGGGCGGGCGGTGCTGCTTGGGCAGGAGCCGCCCGCCATTGATGACCGTTCCCGCCCCTGCGGGGGCCGGGAGGGAGAGAGCACGGGCTGAGTGGTTTGTGGCCCTTTTTTTTTCGTGGTTCCAAAAATAGATCGGCGCTGTATTTGGCAAGTGGGAGTTTGTATCGACCTGCGAGAGGCTTCGCGCCCGCCGAGGAGGGTGGAGACTTTTCTGCTACAGCAGAGTCTGAGTCGGGGAGAGCTGCGGCATTGTGCGGGTGCTGCGAAGGGGTTTTAGTGCTGTCGGGGAGGGGTTGAGAACGTGTTGGGGCCAGGGAGACTGGCTCTCTTCGCCGTCACGTCGCGCTGTCCCTGGAAGGCCGGGTGCCTTTGGAGCCGCGGGTGTCGCTCGTTGGCGTTGGAGCGGGTCAGGCAGAAGCTGGCACAGAGCCGCCGAGCAGCGCGGGTGAGAGGGGCTTCGGGGGCCGCCCTAGCGCCGCTCAGAGCCGCGCGTGCTCGTTGTTGTTGCGTCACGCATGCCACCGCGCCCCGGACCCGGGCTGCGCCTGGTGGTTGGGGGAACGGTGCGCAGAGAGCGGTTTCTGGGGTGCCTTCAGTGGGTGCCCCGGGGAGCGCGACCGAAGCGG
>NW_008795131.1:2210971-2244712 GCF_000699145.1 Aptenodytes forsteri | reverse complement strand
AGCGTCATTGATGACGGTTCCCGCCCCTGCGGGGGCCGGGAGGGAGAGAGCACGGGCTGAGTGGTTTGTGGCCCTTTTTTTTTTTTCGTGGTTCCAAAAACAGATCGGGTTTGTAGTATGTGACTGAGCTCGCCACGCGGTTCTCGTTTCCGATCCCTATCCCTCTAGGCTACCTTTTTTCTTTTTAATGTGGAATGGAATTCATTTTTTTGAGGAAAATTGGCTAAAGTAACGAAATAGTTGTCTCACTCTTAATTGCTACTTTAGAAGAATTTAATTTTTTATTAATGCAGTCCTCTGGTGTTATCTCTGCTCATCCAGATTAATACTTTGCCTCTGATATTTGTACATCCTTTATTTGAAAACGCTGTGGACAAGCAGTTCGTGGTAGGTACAGAAAGTGACAAGGAAGGTCGTTTGCTCTTTTTTCAATTTCTGTTCATATCATTACGTTTTTGTATTTCCAGTATCTCAGAGGGAATGTGGCAGTCAGTTTCAGTGTTAATGAACCATTGCCTTTTATCTGACGGCGGGGGGAACAGGCACTGTCCTCATCATCTTTTGTTTTCTTGTAGGTATTTTTGTTGATGCTGTAAATTCCATGGGCCAAACTTCTCTCTTCACTGCTGCATTGCTAGGTCTTGGTAAAATAGTGGATGTGCTGTTGGATTATGGCTCAGACGCTAATCAGTTAAGTATAAAAATAAATTTTTATTCTTAAATTGAAACTACTGTTTAATCTTTCAGTATTTTTAGTCAGTGTAATACACAATATTTACTGTATATAAATGAAGGCGTGCTTAAGATGCATGTTGCTATTTTAGCCAGAGATCCTCAGAGGTAAGTAGGTGCCTAATTCTCCTTATTTCGTGGTGTATGTTGTTGTTTGGGAGTGTAGGTTGAAACATTTCTGCTTTTAATGTTCCTCAGTCGCTGTTACGATGGAAGCACCCCAGTCCATGCAGCTGCTTTCTCAGGAAATCAGTGGATTCTCAGCAAGTTACTGGATGAAGGAGGTGATCTGAGAGTACATGATAAAGATGGAAAAAATCCTCAGTACTGGGCTATGTCAGCTGGAAAAGAAAGCAGTGCTCAGGTATGTGTGTGTAATACGAGTTGAATGTGTGCTAGACATGTGCTCGCATCTTCATCTTAAAGTGAAGAAACTCCAACGTTCCAGGGAGAAATTCTTGGCTTTTACATGTTAGATCACTATTTAACATTATTTTTCAACATCAGTAATGGTATTTTGAAGCCCTCATGATTCAGATTATTTAACTAAGGTTTTGCTCAGGTGCTGGGATGTGTCTGTCTGTAACTTGTTAGGACCTTTATGTATAAGCGTGCAGGGAGGAGAATGACAGGCCCTTGTTTTTGATCCTTGATGTATGTAATTTGTTTGCATGTGTGTGCAATTCAGGAGTAAACCTGAAGTAGTTTTCAAGTGTATCTCATTCTGTGCATGAACAGTGTCAGCAAATGTGTCATTTTTGCTAGCATGGCAGCAAAATGTGGTATCAAGAAGGCTTATTCATTACTCCAATATTGATTTAAAACTCATAATACTCCTCTTTCCTGTTATTACAATGCTCCTCTTAAAAAGAAACCTGATATTATAATTTTCAGTGGGTGAATGTCTTGAAGTTAGTCATCTAGTGTATGAAGTAAGCTTTCTCTTACGTTTTCATGTAATTGATTTTCTTCAAGTTTTTCTGTGTATCCATTTCTTGAAATGCCTATTTAAATATTGCAAGTAACTAGTTATTTTTTCAGTAGTCATGATCTATTAATTTAAAATGGTTTATCTTGCAGTTCTGAGGTAATTTTTGTTGTTGTTGTTGTTTTTTCCCTCCCCCTCCTCTCTAGATGCTGGAATTTATACAGCGTTGTACATTCCACATGCAGGCTGCTGTTCAGAATTTTCCTTCTGATCTACTCAGGAAGGTTGGCTCATCAAAAGCGCTGGTCTGCAGTCCATCTAGGTTTGGTGGCCTTGTTCAAGGGTAAGAATATATTCTCAAGTACCGAGGGATTGAGCTACAAGGACTTTTACTTCCATATTCTGTTATCTTAAAATTAACATGTTCTTGTTTCTTTTTGACAAGATCAGATTTAAAACCAATGTGTGTTAGGAATGATGATGCTTTTTATTTCTGTTGCGAGAGCTCCAAATAGAAACTCTCATAGTTGTAAATATCTGTATATTAAGAGATACTCTTGAAATCAGCAATATGAAGTCCTGGATTTTAATAGTATTAAAATGGTGGTAACATGAAGCAGTTTGTTTCTTGACCTTTTAAGATCATTGCAAATCTTTTGGGGGTGTGTTTGCAAGTGTTTCAAGAGCTTTTATGTCAGATACATGTTAGGAAAAATACATACTTGTGAACAAAAAGCGATGCGGGATGCCTGTATATATATATATCTTTTTTTATTTAATTGGCTATCTTGGTTTAAACAAATATATATCATAATGGTGTGTCTAAAAAGTTTTAATGACTTGCACAATAATTTGGAATTTCAGCATCCACCATTACACTTTTTGTGTGGGACCAGTCAAATGCAACAATTGAAATACATGGCTGTTGCAGAATTTCTGCATTTTTCTCTTTTTTTGTATTTTACTCAAACCCTTGGCGTATTAGTTACTCTTATTGCTTATGTTTTTGATACTTAGAAATGTTGACAGTCCTCTGGGTAGATTTCTAAAAGGTGGAGATAATGCAACCAAGAACATTTACAGCTTTGGTTTTGGGAAGGTAAGATGCTATGGATAACGGTTTTCTAATGATATTAGTACAGTTTTTCAGAGTCATATATTCTTCACAGTAACTACCCCACCTGTGTTATTTTTAATTTTTACTGTGTTCTTATTTCTACTGAAATGGTGGAAAAAACTGGAGAGCGCAAATATTCAGGCCTTTAGTTGTTAGTAGTGTCCTGCCTATCAGAGGAAGCTGTTTTGGAACAGGCAATAGAAACTCTCCTGTTAAACGTCGCCTGTGGGAGTTCGTGGTGACTCTTTCTGCTTTCCCTATTGCAGCTTCACTAGACAGTTAGGCTTTTGACTAAGATACCTTAGCATGTCATTTTGATGCTTTGGCTGATGCTCCCATTGCAGTGATTGCACTCCAGTTTTTAGTGAGCTTGCGGCAGATGTGACGGATCTTGGGAACTGTTGCATATTCCTTTTGGTTATGCCCTGGTGGTGTTTCAGTTTTATCTTGCAGGCAGCAGGCATCTAGGGTACTTGGCATCTCTCCCTATTATTGGGGAAAAAGATGTGGTTCAGGCAGATGATGAACCAACATTTTCTTACCATGTTGGACCATGCATGATCATGACAAAGTAAGTGGAATCAAAGGGATTTTAGCCCCTCTTAGTGTGTATCTGTTACTATTAAGCAGCAAGCTGTTGTACCAGATGCTTTGTTTGGATAGTTTTCCTTGTCTGTTCTATATTCATCCACTGCTTTCTGCTTGCAACTTGTTTTCTGCAGTCCACGGATTAATATCTTCTTTAGACTCCCTTGATATCTGTAGGTTGCTCTTGCCCTTTCCAGCAATATTAACCCAATTACGGTATTCATTGATAGCAATGTTACAGTACTGATTCCTTTTGTGGTGGGAAATCTGTTGCTGGGGTCACACAGATTGCGTTGTTCAGTGTTTAGTCCTTGTAATTGTTGGGTCAGACCTCAGGCCTCCGGATATGCATGTCTGCAGCCCATTTGCTCGAACCTATGGTGAAATGAGAGTTGCAAGTATAGACTGAGCCTTTTTTATTTTTTTTATCTTTTGTATTGTGTAGCAAGTAGTTGTGCCTCAGAGGCATCCAGAGAATTGACAAATCGGTGATTTAATCTTCCCAAAGCTCTGGCTTGTATCGCAGTGGGCTGATGGCCTTTAGTGAGAGGAGTTTGAGTGTCCTTGTTCTTTACCTTGGATCATGGAAGGGTAGCATCTTTGGACAGCAAACCTGTCCTGCTACATCCAGTCTTTAACAGGATGAGAATTTATTGTCAGTTTGAAAGAGTGTATGCTATAGCCAGGATCATCACAGTAATGTTACTAACAGTAGGAGACAGCACCAGAGCATTTCAGAACTACAAAATTATTTGTAAGTAAACCTGTTAACTGGAAAAAAATACTGCAGAAAGCATCTCGTAGAAATTCCTCTTCTTCTCCTTGTAGCTTAATGTGGGGAGGCAGCAGAGTTACAGTGAAGGAACTCAGCTTTGAGCCCCATCAGAACTGTAGCAAACTACGCTTAGCTGATCTTCTCATTGCAGAGCAGGAACATAGTAGGTAAGAAAGAATGTGCAGTAGCCACAAGTGCTCCTGGGGTTTGGGTGTCTCCAGTGATGTGAGGAAATGTGATTAACCTCGGGAGGGCTGTCAGGCTGTGGTTGCACTCTCCCTCTGAATGAGAATTACAGGTCTCATCTTCTCCTGTCTCTTCCCACTCCATTTGCTCCCCAGTGGATGATACAGGAGAAGGTGATAATCTCTTCTGGTATGTCTGGATGAATGCTTCATTGCACATGTCCTGGGTGGATTATTTATAGATTATCGTAGTTGCGACAGTAAGCACTGTTTCCTAAATGTCTCCTAATCTATGGTTCTTTTAAATAAATTTTGGGTATTTTAATGACAAATTAGAAGCATTCACGTATTAACTCTATCCCTGCCAAAACCAGGACGATTGGTAAAAAGGCCTAGAAGGCCAGGACTCTCTTAATCTCAGATTTGCCTTACAATTATTTTTTTCCTCTCCCTTTGCAGTAAACTCCGTCATCCTCATTTGCTACAGTTGATGTCTGTTTGTCTGTCTAGTGACTTGGAGAAAACCCGTTTAGTATATGAAAGGGTTAACTTTGGTTCTCTGTACAGCATCCTTCATGAAAGGGTAATCGGAATACTTGGTTTTTAAATAGTAATTAATTGAGAGGAGGAAGTTTAGTAACTGTATCTACCATCTTTACTCAAAGAACAAGAAGACAAAATCATTGGTCTGGGTTTCTATTTCATTGCACACCATCAGGTACTCTGGGTAAGCTGGTAAAGTTTGTAATTGGCAAATACTTCAGTTAATGTCTAGGTGCAATTGCCTTGATTTTCTTGTTTGGTGTCAGTTGTAAAATGGCTGCTGTTAAATTCAGTTGAACTTTTAATCTTCTGCATGTGGTTGTATACTGCAAATGTGGCGAGACCAGCTTTTGCCCTTGAGTATTTGCATGTAGTATATTGCAAACGGCCTGTGTATAAAAGTGAAGGCTTGAACTCAGTTGTGTTTGGTTTTTTTTTTTTAATCAACTGATCTGTGTTTTATTTTTGTCATTCAATACTTTTCCTTTTTTGCAGTTAATTGAGTCATTATTTTATTTCTTTAACTGTTTGAATGCAGACATCTAAGTTACTGGAGAAATTGCAGTCAAAGGCAAGAAATTCTAAGAGTTCATTCTGCTTCAGAGTGAATTTTGGCATAGTCGATATCTTTCTTTTTTTTTTCCTTAATTACTTTTTAAGGTACTATTAGTTGGTTTGGTATTGAGAACGAACATTATTTAGCAAGTGCAATTTGTCTGACTTTTACTGCAGTATGTTTCATGTTTGCTTTCTTTACCTTCTTCTGTACAATAATAGTTTTTCCCTACATCAAGCTTTAAAGACCTGCAATGCAAATTTGGTACTTCTGGTTTTTTTCAGCGTACAGAATTCCCAGTACTGCGCATGGAGACAATTTTGTATGTGCTCCTTCAAATTAATGACGCTCTGCGTTTTCTACACTCCCGTGGATTTATCCACCGTTCAGTTACCTCCTATGCTATTCAAATTGTTTCTTCTGGTGAGGCAAAGCTGTGCAACTTGGAATACATGATAGAGAGGTAAAGAACTTCCTCACTGTTTCTGTGAAAGGGACAAACACAAGTAAAGTCACATTTAGTGCTAAATTGTGCTGAAGTGCCCCTCTTGATGACTAGGGACTCCTGCCTCTGAGTCAGGCAACAGAGTTAGAGGAGTAAAGAACTCCAAATTAACTTTGCCACAGGCAGTACAGCAAGTTTCAGGTGGACTTAGTTTCTGTGTTATAAGTATCTGAAAATAGAAACTAGTGAGAGAATCAGCTCTTTACCAGAGTATGAAAATACCATCATAGGAAAATAGAACCTAATCTTACAGAACAGAGATGAAATTCCTCTTCGAGTCATTAATTCTGCTGCTGGGCTAGAAATAAGTTAAGTCTCCTCTTGTTATACTGAACTTGTGCTTATGGAGGCTTACCTAAAATGGTTGAAGATTCCACACCTCGTTGAACTGGTAGTAATTAAGTGCCACCAGTGACAAAAAGAGTATTTCTTTTATGAGGGACGCCATTCATTTAATTTAGGAAAATTATTACTTATATACATCTTTTTTATTTCTTCCTGTAGTGCAGTCTGATTAGATTGTAAAGAAAGAGTAAAATTGATAATAAACAAAAATTTGCCAATGGTAATGTCCCGAAAGGAGCAAGAGACTTCCTAACCTCCTTGCAAGCTCAATTTGTTAATAAATCTTGGTGATTTCTTGGCTATTTCAGATACAGCTTACTATGAAATGAATAACAAAAAAAACTATAGTTAAATGTGAGGAGGAAGTTACCTTCTAGACATACGTATAAATTGCAAAATAAATGTTGACAGGCTAGGTGGCACCTGCTTGTATTTCACCCATGGTCAGAGAACGCTGGCCAGAGCTAAATGGTTGGTTGTAAAATTCCTATTGGGAAGTTTTCAACTTTCTCTGATTTCTTTTTGAGTCTAAATTTGTTAAAAGAGGTCTTACTTTTGCCAGAAAGTCTTTGCTGTAATGTGCCAAAATACACTTACTGGTGTGAAAATATGACATGTTTTTATTTGCAGGTATGCTCTGGACCTTTTAGGTATTTAAACTAAAAGCAGATATAACAAACTCAGGTGTTTAATTCCAAAAGATATACCTTCTAGTTGAGTGTGCTGTATGTCCCAATTTACAACTTTTTTCCCTTTATACAGCAAAGATGGTGGAGAACACAGTGATCTGACACGTATTCCTGTCCCAGTCCAGCTGTATAAGTGGTGCTCTCCTGAAGTAATCCTTGAGAAAGTTGTCACGGTCAAATCGGATATCTATAGCTTCTGTACAGTAGTGCAGGAGGCCTTGACAGGTATATCTATAGGTTTAGGCTTTTGTCACTAGGGTAACCCACTGAATGTTTTCAACCCTCCAGGCAAAAACCCCAAATGTTAATGACAATAGCAAAGACTACTGGAAACTTCTCTAAAATGTAATCAGAAAAGTTAAAATTGCATAACTAAAGGATGAGATTAATGGTTGGTATTAGAGAGATACAATTTTGTGTACAGTGTTTTTCTGTTTTTTATCTTTCCTCTTCATACGAGGATGACAAAACATTCAGTTAACTCTTTGCAATGTGCAAAACGAGCCTGTGCAGCTTTCATCTTTTTCATCACTAAGATAACTCACAGATAATGTATTGTTATTACAGATAATGTAACGTATGTTATGTATTGACTTTGACTATTTTGACAGTGAAATGGGATAAACAATTACCCTAAAAATTAAACCCTCTATTAGCTAGTTGATAATGAAGAATCCAGAGCATGGTTTACAGTGTAACTGTCTCTAGAGATTGCTGTCAGCTCCCTTTAAAGCATCCACTGTTGAAGTAAGATAAGGAGGAGATGCCAGACTGGACTGAGTGCTCGTTTGGTTTGTGACGGTAGTTGTAAATTAGGGAACGTGCTGACAATAATGCTTCAGTATCTCTGATTCTTTTCTCCTTTTTTCTTTTTTCTTTATTTTCATTAACATTGATATACAGCTTGTGACATAAAGTCTATATTTATGTCTTGCAGAGACCCCTCCCTGGAAGGGTGTTGAAGACTCAGTTATTAAACAGCTCATAATTTCGGGACAACAGTTAGAAGCAGATGTCAGACTTCCTATGCCCTATTACAGTATCGTAAAGTCAGGGCTAGAACCTAAACAGAAGAACCGCTCCATGAAACTTCAGGATATTCAATATATACTGAAAAATGACTTAAAGGTGACTTCCAGGATTGTAGCTTTTCATGTATTTAAAATGGCAGAGTTTTGTGTCCATTCAGATTCAAGTTGTTCTGCTTAAATCTAGGTGGGAGGCAATCTAAACATTGAGTATCCTTTTCTGATCATAGAGACAAACCACCTTAAAAGAGAAGGTAGGGACATTGAACTGTCAAATACAATTGTCTTTTACTCTCTTTTCTGTATTACAGGACTTAACTAAGTCTCAAACTGGTCATGCTGATGAAATGTCAAAAGCACAAAGACCCGCTGTTTTTGCAGATGTGAACATCTGTTTGGCATCAGCTTTTAGCTACCAGAAGAGAACACAGGAATTGCAGGGAAAAGAGGCAACCAAGGCTGGTGAGTTTTCTTCTAGCAAGATGTCATGTGTCCTCCACTTAGCATGTTCCTCAGTCCATAAAGGTCTAATATAAATAATTAAAATGTGAGCACTTACAGATTTTTATGACATAGTTTGAAAATAGAAATGAATAGAATCCCATAGCTTTGGATTCTAGCTACCGCCCTAATTGTTAATGTAAACTCAAGACTATAAGTCTGGTTAATAATTGAAGTTCAGGCACACTGTTTTCAGCAGAGGTGTTAAATGCTGCTCATGTAGGCTCTAAAAGGTGTTAACTCCTAAATGTACGAAAGCAGTGTGTTTGGACATCTGGAGAAATGGTTTAACAGTTAAAATCAAATTTTTCAGACAGCTCTACTGCCCCAAGATACTCTCTTTTTCCTGAGGAGAATAGTGCTTTAGTGGACCAAGAGGCGTCAACCAGTCTACAGCCAGTTGCGCTAGACAAAAATTGTGATGTAGCTTCTGAACTCCAGACGACCCTCAGTGTGAGTGAGGCAGATGACAGCCTCTGTAGCTTTGAAATCAATGAAATCTTTGCCAGTTATCCAGAACTTCATGAAGATTTCCTGGAAGAAGGAGCTGGATTAGGTCAAACTCTAAAGGATGAAAAAAGGCAGCAAAAGGAAGAAGATAGGGCTACCCTCAGAGACCTGTATGCATTCCCTGGAGTGCACTGTGAGGAAAAGCCAATTTATGAGAAAGGTGGCTTTTCGGAATCGTGTACAGAGTACACTACAGAAGAGGAGGAGAGGATAAGTGAGGCCTCTGACCTGTGCGTACTGGCACAGGTGAGGGGAGATGCTGGGAGAAGAATGAGTAGTCTGTCCCAAAATGAGCAGCACGTCAGCAAATGTGTCCTTAATTTAAAGATTGTTCAAAGCATGTTGCAGCAGGCAGCGGATTCCCTGTGCAGAACAGAGGAGAAACTGGACAAATTAGAGGCCACTGAAAAGCAAAAGAAGCTGCTCCAGGAAATCACAATGAATCAGCTTTCTAAGCAAACTTTTCAAGAAAGACACTGGAACGGATCTAATGATACTTCCCAAAATACCAATAACCCTTTTTCTGGAGTTAATACTTTTTTATGGAAGGCTGTAGGTCCACCATCAAGTGACTATATTCCACCACCAATAACATGTCAGGCAGAAGGAGCATTGGGTGGAGACAGTTTCCAAGCTGTTGCAAAGACAGCAAAGGAAATGGAGGCAATTCAAAATGAAAAGCAGAAGGGCTTTCATGAGAGGAGTAAGAGTAAAAATGAAAACAACCATCATGATCTCAGCTTCAGTGTGGTGAAAAGCTTGGATGATCACATAAGCCTAGACCATGAGGTAAAGTGCTGAGCTGGGTGACTGTGTTTATCATTTCTGTATTCCTTAGCAGGTAAAGAGACGTGGTTATGGATGGTGTCCAAGAGGAGGGATGAATCTGTCTTTTAAAATATATGCGCATACCATATGCATTATATATGGGAATGAAAATAGTCAGCTCAGCAGTGCAATAGTATTATTTCTTCCCCCCCCCCCGCAAAATACTAGTCCAGTGGCTCAGGAGGGAATAAAATCCTGTGCTAAAATGGAGATGGGACTGTCAGGGAAAAGGGCAAGCGGAGCAAGATTTTTGTTTGTATACTTAGTTAAGCTGTCATTAGTAAGGGCTTCTAAATCATTTTCATTATTAAATATAAGTAGTTGACATGCTTAGCCCAAAGAGAAAGAGAGAAATTCATGTACGTATCTGCTGTAGGAATAATCTTGAGTCATTTATGTCCGCTCATTCCCCTGGGAACTACATGGTATGATAGTCTGCCTGCGTACATACGAAACCTGCTATAAATCCAGGGCAGAGTTTTCACTAGTCCTAAGGCCTGGAGTTGTCATCCTTTCTCATGAGCAGTGCTACTAAAATACAACCTAGGGAATAAAGTTTGCACGGTCCGGTTCTTAGTATATCTCATAGACAGCTCAACAAGTAATTACCAGAATGTTCGACGTGTGCTGAGTGATCGCTTGTTGGACTCGTTTCAGCATTTACTCCCATGTGTATCTGTAAGATGCAAAAAAAAGTTCAACTTGCAGTGTCAGAGAGGAGGTGATTCACTTTCTGCAGCAAGTGGAAGTGATGAAGAGAGGTGGTGAGTTTTGTTCGTATTCACAGAAGAGTTAACTCTTCCAGATTCATCTTGATACAGCCACTGTCAAAAGTAGACACATCCAGGATCAAGGATGGCATTAAACGTTTTTTCAGTAAGCCGTCTGTCCAATTAGGACCCTACTGTGAGTCATTGTCAGCTGCAGAGCTGACAGGGTAACTGCTGCGACAGGGCAGTTACTTTTAAAGAGTGGTGTTCAGACAGATTCCAAATGCCTCTCTGATGGAGGTCAGTGGTCCAAAACTGTAACAGGTTCTCTCTCTGCACAGCCTCATTCAATTCTCAGCAGAAATGCTTTGGCTTTCATAGGTGTAGGTCTAGGACCTATGTTAGGGGCTGTGGGAGTAGAACAGTCTCGCTAAACCCAGTGACAACAGAGCATATGTTACTTCGTTACGTTTGCTGTGCTTTTTAATGTCATCCCTTGGTATTTCTAAGTATGGGTGGAAAGCACATGTTAAAAGTACCCGGCAAAACTTGTGCAAATTAATGTATCTTACTAGTTGGAAAGATCGGGACAGGCACCTCCTTCAATGTTTGGGTCAAGTCAGTCAGGAAAACTGTTGCAGTTTTTAAGTTGATTCATGACCCGGTGGATCAGTAAGACCCGTTGGTAGAGGACGTACTTGGTTAGAACATAAATATGCCAGATGCTGACATGTGGTTAGATGATCAAGTGGATGAACTCTAGATTGGAATCGGGTTGGTGGTAGGGTTGTTGTTACACAAGTCTGAAGTTCTGAATATCTTCAGTTGTCCACTGATCTCCTTCCTGACCTGAATAAAACATACCTACATAGCATTCATTGTCTGTTAGTGTCTATATAGATATATCATCTGAAGGCAGTTAACAGCTTTTGAAATACAGATTTTAATGTACAGCTTGTCTGGTTAATCTGTAACAGACCTAAAAAACTGTCCGTGCTTTCTAAGCTTCTGACGGCTCAATCTGCTAGTTCTGTTGGGTTCTTAGAATATGTGTGCTCTCAGCCTTTTAATTAACATTAAAACAACTTCTAGTCTTTTACTGACTGGGGAATGCTTAACATGATACGCTTGTGCATTAACAGAGTTTGATGAATTTCATAACGACTTATTATAGGTGCTATCCAAAATCAAGATCTGAAATTTACAGTACAAAAATAAGTGAGGAAGGAAGGATGATGCAATCAGAATGGAGGAGTAAGTAAATCAGTCTTAACTTGGCATTAACGTTAGCAAGTCTTAACTGCAGTGCATTAAAACTTAACACATTTTGTTACTTAAAGGTCTGTGTGCCTTAATTGCTGAAGCTCTATTAGGCTGTTCTTGGATGAAAACCAAACGAGTAGGATCCTGTGTCTTGCACATTCAGGGCATAAAATAATCACAACCACATTAAGACAGTTTGATTATAAAGCTCAAGGAATTTCTAGCCCTGTTTTGGAGGATGTAAGGGAGGGACAGCGTATGAATTTAGAAACGGTAGTATAGCAATGACCAGTGGATGGCAGTACAGGCATGAATAATAGAGAATGCAAACTAACAAAAATTGTTCATGTGGAGACTTGTCCATATCAATTTATGCAGGTTTTAAGCTTTCCTTAAAATGGAAGGAAGCGTTTAGCTCTTTTCATGATAAAGGAGTTTACAGGCTGTAACTTTAGCATTTTTAAGTCTGCAGACACAGTGGAACACAGGGAATGCTTTGAAGGTCCAGATTCTGTAGTGTGAACTGGTAATTTTGTTCTTTTTGTGTAGCTGAAGTAAAGCAAATGGCTAGAAGAGTGGCCTCAGGACAACTAGAACTCGGCTCTCCATATCCAGCCAGTGAATGTACATCTGAAAGTGAAGCAGAGAGTATAAAGGAAGCCTTTCAACATGTCACTGTTAGACTCCAAAAAAGTCAAGACCAACAAAGATACAGGTGGCAGACAGGTGATAATGTTGAGCCTTGGGATCTGGGCAGTGAGGATAGATCTGAATCTGAGGAGAGTGATCTGGAGTCTGCATTCAGAAGTTCTGGAGGTAAGGTTGAAAAACAAAAAATAATTTCTTCTCTTTTTGTCTCTTCCCATCTCCCAGCAGATTTCAGCTTCTGTGATTTTTGTTACAATAATTGTCAATTTTGTCTACCAGAGTCTTGCCCCCAGAGCAGGTCAATCACTCAGTCATTGGTGAACATAAATAATAGACTAAGATGAGTATTACATGTTAACAGGTGGAGGTAATGTCCAGTGAGCTTGGAGACCCTTCATCGTCGTTGGTTACCATGTATCAGCATGGGAGACCCAAAGCTTTCAAATCCACGAGTATGATTTCACACTTTATTTCTTTCAATTGGACTACAGAGATGCTTTTTCTGTAGTAGCATAGTGCGTGGTGCTTTTGTAATAGTTATGGATAAAGGAACAAGGAAAGCTTTAAATGCCTAGGTTAACGATGTGAGCATTTAAATGTCATTATTTTTCCACGTTCCTGGCAGACAATGTCGTTTTACTGTCAACTCTCATTGATATCCCATCAGTGGTTCAGATCACTCACTTCATGTTATTTTTTTGCCTAATAATTTTGTTCCCTTCTGACATCCTAGGGAGAAGTTGCCAGTCGCCATCACAAGATGAACAAGCAGAGTCTGGAATAGCCATTCATAGGAATTCAGTCCTTCCTCAACAAGTTGAGAATCTCTCTAGAGTATGTATAGTAATCGAAGAAACCTAGTTGCAGCTAGTTATCTGTAAAACAGTTTAGCCTGGTCTCTCCATGTTGCACACTGAACTACCAAGACAGCTGATCTTTTCAGTTGTGATCTGACTAACAATCCCCCTACTCCCACCCCCTTTTTTTTTTTTGTTTGGTTCTGTAAACCATCAAGGTAATGTAAGGAGCAGGAGGTAGGTTGAAACTCAGAGTGATCAAATGAAATAAAATTTCAATTTGATGCAGTATTGTTTAACATTATTGACTAAAATATATGTTCTTTAATGGAGAGTGGAGAAAGCATCTCAAATGATGATGTCTTTCACAGGGGCATTCAAGGGAATTACATTGTTCCCTTAATTCATCTCCTGATGTGTCTGAAGAATTCTTGACTCCTGATCATCACTATTTCCTTCCTCCTACTGCTCAGGGAAGTTCAGAACTAGAGGTAAAAATAACAGAAAAGACAGGAATGAAGTCTGCGTCAAGAACCTTGGACGTAAGTTACACAACGTGGTTTTATTATGCTCCCATTTGTTTTGAAGAAGAGCTGTAGAAAATGGGAGAATGACAGTTTTTATTCTTTTCTTTTGAAATAATATCTACAAATAAAGGTTCATGTAAAAGTAAGAAAATTCTAACTCTGTTCCTTTAAAACACATACCCCCACCCAAAAAACCCCCCCAAAAAACCTCCCAGACAACTAAAACCCCACAAACACACAGACTCCCAAAACACCAGGGGCATGTTTTCTTAATTTGTTTACTAGGAAATTACGTAATCTGTGGCTGAGAAAAGTTTCAGGCAGTTGATAATCTCAGCCTGTCCTTCACAGCTCTATCGATTATAGTACTCAATAGTCTTAAAACAATCTTCATTCATTTCTTGAAGATTTGAAATTATTGTGTGGACTGTTGAATCCAATCCATGCTGTTTGATAAGCTCTTGAAAACTTTGTCTCTCCATTCTGATTGTTGTGAACATCATCCTGTGAGAGTTGTCCTACCCTTCGCAGCTTGCCTGTGAGAAATTGAATTTGCTTCCTTTTTTCCCCCCCTTCAGACCTCAGATGCTGAGGGCAAATTAGAAGATGCTTGTGAAGGATTTTTACAGAAACGGTTACCTGAAGATGCAGGATCAGGTAATCAGGTTTCAGGTAAATGTGCTCTTTCTTTTGAAGGTACTTCTGAGTCAGGGAGACGGAGTCTTGTTGCACTTACGTTTTTGTCAGCAGCACTCCTGTCAGAAGGCTGGAGCTTAATTCTTCAGGGTCACTTGGTCTCTTACTCCTCATTATTTTAGTGAGAGTTCGGGACGCTCAGGATTTTGGAAGATGAGGTTTGGGCATTGCAGTCACTGAAATACTGTTGAGTGCGATGATTATGTACTTGCTGTATTTCAGTTAAAAAAACCTTGTTTGCAACCTTTTTGTTTTTACCCTGGGGCTAAGTTTAATCTTTTTATGCAACTTGCTATGGTGCTGGAAGCTGAATTAGAGTTGTATTTACACATTAATATTCTTACTGCTAGAAGGATGTTGAGCTTATAAACTGTAAGAGCTGACAGTGTGTGTGTGCAGAATAATGGAAGGATCATCGTTGTTTCTCTAGTCTGTTGGCTCTCTTAGCTCAAATTTGTAAATGTTGTGATAGTCCCCAGTGCTTCAGTGGTTGACTGTCTGGCAGCCGTGGTATGTTTATGAAAATGCATCTTTAAAACACATTGGTCTCTTGGCAACAACAAAGGTCACAAGAACTAAAAAATTTAATGAAGTTGCAATTGCCTGTTCAATGAGTTGCGCCGCTTTCTTTTGTACTTGCAAAACCCAGTAACAGGGGACATTTGTTATTTGTATTCAGGAGGAAAACTACTATTCTGCAGCACAGCGGTGCAGAACTCTGGCAGTAACACGCTAGGAGTGAATCAACTTAGCCATATGCCTGTAGCCAGGTAGATAGACTTATTTTCATCATCACTTCAAGCATAAATTAGGTTATAAAGTGTGCGCTCTATTAATTCTGCTTATATATCTAATACTCAAATAAGATGCCAGTGGTGTTTTTTAATGATTATCTACATATCATAGTTCCTTGCGAAGAAAACACTAAAAGGACTTTCACAAGTCTCATGGGGTTTTGTCTCTTACAGTGTTCAGTATTTTTTTTTTTTTTTTTTTTTTCTTAATGAGGGAGCTAAAATAGGAAAAATAAATCATGTATATATTACAATTCCTTTTAAAAATCTCAAACAACAAACTTTTGTTGTTTTCCACGTGGAAAAGGTTTTTTTTTTTTTTTTTTTTTTTGCTTAATGAGGGAGCTAAAATAGGAAAAATAAATCATGTATATATTACAATTCCTTTTACACTGATAAACTACAGTATTAAACAGAGCAAAGATAATTCAAATTAAGACTTCTGTCATCTGTTTTAGTTTTGTTGTGCTTTGGTTTTGGAGCTCAGGTGGCATGAAGATCATGCCTTTTCCCCTCCCGTGAGAAGAATCTGATGCAAGTATGCTCACTGCATCTTGCCTGCAGATAACATTAGCCCATGCTTTGAGACTTGCAGTCTCATCTATCAAACATGAGGTGTTTATAACCAGTATTTTTGTAAATTTTATGTTCTACTATTATGCAGAGATGTTGGCCAGAATCACCACCTCATGCTGCAAGGGGTGCTTTCACTTAAAGAGGAACAGTCCTCGCTCTGAGGGTCTTTCAGCAGTGGCTTTCAGGCTTAAAAGCCCCTTCCCTCCCTGTAGCTCAGCTTTCCTTGTGTTCCTCCAGAGTTAGCAGCTGCTCACTTTCTCCAAGTGTGGGAGTGAGAGCTGGTTGTACTGTCTGTCAGTGTTGTACTCCCTCCCCTCCACTGGAGGAACTGAGTTACCAGTGTCAAAGGTAGGCAGCAAGCGTGTAAATACCTGGCCTTAAAGGTAATGGTTTTGGTTGCTCCCTTCACTTAGGAATTGAGCTTTTGCCAGCAGGACAGAAAGGACTGTTGCTCTCTGACCATATGACTAATCCCCTTTGAATACCTCTTTGATCTTGAATGGAGTTGTTAACAGTTTACAATGCAGACCAATCAAAGGATGATAAAACAAGGTAGTGATGTATATTCACAGATTTTTATTTAACTTTCAGTTTTGTTTTGAAACTGCATATGTCAATTAGAAGTTTTCTCCTTACCGGACACAAAGCCATAATGTGCTTAAAATGGCATTTTTCTCCTAGCACTCTCCATCTTCTAAGGTTTTAAGCAAAAGGTTTTTTTATAAGCTGCAGTCTACCTCAGAGAGAAAGTAGTCCTTTAAACTTTTTGAGAGAAAACTAAACAAATAATAATAAATAATAAATTTATTTTCGTAATTCTCTGAGAGGATTAATGAATATGACCTTTCTTCCTTTATTCCAGTGTTGTAGCAGTGCAAGAAGTGATACTGTGGGAGCCACAGGAAGAACGCAAAGAAAAAGATGTGTAAGAGCCACAGACCATTTTATATCAAAACTTCAGCAAGTTGGTCATTGTCATTGTAAAAGTTTTGTGTTGATGCAAAACAGGAAGATGAGACAGACCAAAGCTGAGAGAGAGAAAACTATCTGAAGTATTGAAAGAATATTTTCTCGTAATGAGTTGGGAGATTGGTATAAAAGAGTATTGCATACCGTTGTCCTTAGTTTGACATATTTTCATATTCATAAGTAATTAGTGTTAATCTGGGTGTGCTTCTTTACATTAAAGGGTTAGGATTCCTTGTTTCTTCTGTCCATATTACACAGGAGAAATAAAATTACTTTAAAGAGCAAATTGTTAGTATGTGGCTAAATAAATTTTACTACAAAAGTAGCCTTGTGATTAAGATTCTCGGGAAGAATTTGCAGAATAGGTTTGTGACTCACCTAGAAAAGTTAATTTCTTTTTACAGATAATGGAGATTTGCATAGAAATTACTGATTTGGTAACAGTAGACGTCTGTTCATTTCATGGTCTTCTGAGGACAATGTAATCCAGGGTATATCTGCAGAAGATACCAGTTTAATACAATAAGATACCACTTAATACAATCCTAGTCCTGTAGCCACTTAAGAATTTTTGTAGCTTGAGTGGACATCACTGCCTGTGCAGATCTTTAGCAGTTTCAGTTTATCTGAGTAATTCTTTTAAAGGTTCCGAAGACCTACATTTAGTCTTAATTAATGGATCGTTAATTTTTGTTAAACCTTGAGGTCTTCCCTTGGCTTTGGAGAGAGTTTTCTACCCAGTGGTTCATGTTTGAAGTTCCTGCCCTTTCTGGAGGCAGTTTCCTGAGCTTGCTTTTATAGGAGAATTACTAAAATTAAGAAATCCTGTAAAGGAAGGGAAAGCAAATAATTAACCTTTTCTGTCTTTGCAAGGTTACTGAAGATGGTGATCTTTAGCCTTCCAAGAATTCTGTGGGAAGTTTTCAAAGAGAATGTCTCTCTTCCTTCTGGAAAACTAGATAAGACTGAACAAAATTAAAATTTAAAGAACCTGAAAATAGCAGAATTTAGTGATTCGCAGGTGTAAGAAGTGGCTATTCTAACTGTCAGAACATCTTTCAATACTTCAGATCAGTGACAGATATTCAGGATTTGTCGAGTATCCCCTATGAGCAAGAGAACTACTGCAGGGATATAGATTGTAAAACGCCCAGAGTGACTCATGCACCAATGAGCGTCAGCACTCCACTCAGCTCAGGTAACTGCAGAGAGGAAAGAAGGAAGGACCAGTGAATTACTTTCTGTGCCAGGAGTCAGACCTTTCTGCCAAGACTTGCTGATGTAAAAATCATTGATGTGAATCATGGAACTCCATTCACATAGTACCAATGCAGAAATGTCAGGCTTGGAATAAGTAACCACAAGAAATGCTGTACCTTTTTGCTTGAAATCTCGTCGTTTTGGTCTGGATAGTTACAACTTTGTAGTTAGAGCCTGCTTGGTCAAAAGAAATCTCTAATGTAGAACTAAAGGAGAATTTACGGGGATGCAGCTGAAAAAGCCCATATCTGAAAGGTCTCTGACAGATAATTACTTGGTAGTTAATGGTAGCCTTCATAAATCAGAAATTATTTTAGACGTTTAAAATTGATTTGGAGCGATAGATGCAGATTTTAGCATTTTAAAGACAGACAATGTAATAAGCACTTAGTATGTTTTGAGTATTGATAAAGTGATCTCAATGTTTGTTGAACTTCAGTGTTTAAGAGCAACGAATTATCATTTGCTTTGTACTTTTATTACTTTGGTGTAATACAGTAGTCAAAATTTCTCAGTTGGCAAAGTTTTGCATAAATAATGTCTGAGATTGAACTCCTAGGTAATCAGTTTGGACTTCTGCTTACAGATCAGTTATGGACAGTAATTTCTTAGAGTTGCCTGTGCTGGTGCCTGTTCAAATACAAGAGACCTTTTTCTGCTTCCGTTGAAATGTGACCAAGATACAAAAAATCCAAAAATCATTTTCCAGCTTTGCTATCACCTTTTTCTTTTCTCTTTTAATTCTAGAAGAAAAAATTCCAGTAGCCTTTGAGAAATGCAAACACTGCCATGGAGTAGCTTCAGATTCTTCCTTTTGTGGTTCTCAAGAGATCTCTTCTTTGGTGTCCAGGACATTCACTACAGCCTATGAGGAGGGAAGGAGCACTGAAATGCCCTCTGTTGCTGCAGGAGTATTCTCATCTGAATTGAATGAGCCTGTAAGTCTAGAAAATTTACCTTATGCCAGCTATTCTTTAAAATATTTTTAAAAATACTTTTCCTTAAAATAAATGCAAGATGAGAAGCACAGAAATACTTGTAGGTCTTTGAGCATTTTGGAATCCTGGATCTGTTGACATAACGACAAAAGTTCTGATAGATTTCAAAGCAGTCAGTGTATGCCACTGATTATACAGAGTTGGCTTCCCCTTGGACCTAATCTTACTTAAATGTTGACCACCATCAAAATGGCCTTGCCTGCCTTCCATCCCTTCCCTGGCTGTTAAAGAACAGCAATTTCCTGGCATTGGATCCAGTAATCTTGGAACACCAAAGTGGTAAGTATCAGCAAAATGATTGGGTAAGAAAGGTATGTTTTTGTTGGAAGAGGCGTGTGTTGATCAGTTGGTCTTCTGGTGAGGCAACAGCAGGTTGCTTATCTGAACCACTCTGAATTCACAAGTGATTTGTGAACTGTAGGCTTTTGACTATGTGGAGCGGGGAATAAACTTGAATGAAAATAAATACGTGTGCATGTGTGTTCAAGTATGTAAGTTTTCATGTGAAACTGGAGAGTTCTCAAAACTTAGTGGGGGAAGGTAAATGAGTATGTAAATGAGTGATTCCTTGAGGAAGAAGACTAAGGTGGAAGCCTCCATCTAGTTGTTTGGAAGCAAGTAAATGTTCAGAAAGCCCTTGTAGTAGGGGATTAAATTTGTCCTTTTCATGCGCAGACATGGCATAATCTTATCAACTTTGTTGTATCAAAAAATTCTCTCTCTTTGGAGTTGACAATTTCCAAGGTCACTGTAGTGATTTCCAGTAATCTTTTTGGAATGGAAGGTGTTCCGGAGCCACAGCATTATCTTAACTGTCTTTTCAGACAGTTGTATATAAAATAGTTGCCTTTATGCCTTATTGTTATTCATTGATGAGGTTGTCATTTAAAGATTAAATGAGAGTTTGTTCAACCAGAACAGTAGTGACTGCATTCGTTGTCATCAGGTCAAGTCTGTGTCTTTCTGCTTGCGTAGCAGACAGTTGGAATTCGTTAAACCCATTAACAGTGCAGTGCTGCCTTGACCTGGCTCTGTGGAGATACTTGATTGTGTCACTTTGTCTGAATTCTTATTTTAGGATTAAGTGCATGAAGTACCTGCTTCCATTTTGAGGACAGTGAGAACTTGCCTATGATTACAAATTTTTGATTTTTGGGGGCTCTTTTGGTAAATAGGTGTGCCTGGCTTTAATAATTAAAGATTCAAAACAGAGAATGGGAACTTAAAGAGATGTTGGAACTGTCCTTTCAGAGAATTCCCATCCAATTGTCCATGTAGAGTGTTGAAATGGATAAGATTACATAGCTGACAGTACCTTATAGCTGGCTAAAAGATGAGTGCACCAGCCTAAGCAAAACTTTCTACATATCTGGCTTACCCGGATGCTACCTCTGTTTTCATATTCTGAACTGATTGAAGAGCTTATTTAAAAATTTAATGGTCAACTAAGGCTTTAATTAAGGCCTTACCTCATTTTGGATTTAGTATGTTGAAGGGGAGGATTAAAGACCAGCAGTTCTTCAATTTGCCTTCCTATGTTTCATTCTGTATGATCTTACACAGGATGGGTTGCCAGTAGTTGCTTCATCCTTGAGAAGCACCAGGAAGGCATCTGGTAAGTCTCTTAACCCAGCCCCAGCCCAAATAGAATGATCAATAAATGGAGAAACAGATTTGAAAGGCATCTCTTTTTATAGGGATAAATATCTTTGCACACAACTGTGTATTGCTAGTGGTAATTAGGTTACGGATTTTGTCTTTGCACCTGCAGACTACGAACTCTGACCTCTAATCAACCTACATTTGAAGTGTAAATATTACTGGCCTAAAGTTTGCAATACAAGATTGAGAACTGAATGTGCAAGTCTAGCTCTAAATGATTCTTCCATGATGAAATTACTTAAAGATATTTGATAGAATGTGAATGAGCCTGGCTCGTGTAGGTTGATAAATGAAATATGTCAGCAAGATGCTGACATAATGTAAGCCTATGTCACAGTTACTAAGGATTAATCACTGCTAATTAACTAGACTTTTTTTTTTTTTTCTATCTCAGCAGTCTCACAGGCATCTAACAACTTCATTGGTGAGCTGCCTCCACCAGCCCAAGAGCTGCTGGATGAAATTGGTAAGAGGCACTTCACCCAAAATGGTAAGAGGCTTGCCAGCTGTGTTCAATCAGGACTTCTCCCAAATCATTCACTACTAAAATACACAAGAGCTTCCAAATTAGTTGCAGTCAGGTCAATGATCAGGAAGTTAGGCATCAACAGCTTAAATAACTGGCAGTTATTTAAGTTAGTCCTTGAAGTTTCTGCATTTCATGTAATGGTTAGTTGCCGCTGATGACAGCAGCTAGCCTGTTGAGTGCAGATATAATTTAACACTGAGATTAATTTTGTGTAGACTGAATTTTTCAAAGGTGTCCCAGAGCAATGCATGTTCTCCATTAAAACAAATGCAAGCCAGGCAGCTGCATCCCTCAGGTTTTTTTGCAGAGCTTAGTCTGAGTGATTTGTTTCTTTTTGTAATCACATCTTCAGACAGAACACAGTGTAAAAACTGCATTATTTTTATGGGGGTGTGTTACAGAAGAATTTCCTTTGGTTATTCAGCTATAAACTCTTCCTAAACTAATGCCAGACATTGGGATGATTAAATGTATATGGGTCCTATGCTCTTTCAGAAATGAGGCACCCAGATGTATTCTGATAATTTATTTCCTCATTCACCAAAACAAGGACATGTGGAGACTGGCATCAAGTGAATAAATAATGGTCAGAGACAATTTGTAGGATTAATATATGAACTAATTATACATTATGTAAAGGTTTTCATCTAGGTTTGGATGGATAAAGTAATATGGTACTTTAGATTGTATAGAGTCTATTTAGAAAGAATATTTAGATCAATAAGGAAATATGCTGGTTTTAACAGAATATTTAAAGCAGCAAGATTCCATCGCTCAAGACTTTAAAGAGAAGGGATTGTATGACTGCGGAGTGCAAATACATGGTTAGTTGATCATAGTCCTAACATAGAGATTGCAAATAGAAAACTACTTTTGCAATGCTGCAAAATTACTCTGAATACTTGTCATTGTATGTTCAGCTATACGATAAACTTCAATTTTTAGCTTTTTTTTGTATTTGTGGTTCAGCAGAAATTTGAGAGGATTCTCCCTTTCTTGGTAAGGTTATATGCAGTGTTTTTGCAAATAGCATCCCCTCCACCAGTGTTTGCTGTCTTTCTCTGTGTATTCACTCTCTAAAGTCTACGGGGATCTGGTGTGGAAGGCTTGCAGGTCTGAACTATCAGAATTAATCTTCTACTTTTATTATGCCACTGTAATGTATGCTGTGTTCAAACATAAGTGATGAAACCCACAAAAGTATAGATGGTGGGCAGCTGATGTAAAATAGAGATGAAGTTTCCATTCTGGGAGGGTGGTTCAGTTGAAAAAGTGGCCAGTGCACACTAACTGCTTCTGTTTCTTACTCACCATAATGAAATAATGCCTCTGATCTCATGGTGTAAGAAAATAGCATCCACTGGGGTAATCGATATTATATTTCCTGTTATATCTGTTACAAAGATACCAAAGATAGCAGTAGTGAATCTTCGTGGTTCTGAAACTGCAAATAGTAATAAGTGGGAATAATTTTTAGATGTACAGCAAGTCATATCAGAGGAGCAGAAAACCTAGATCTCTATAGGCTCTGCATTTGTTTCCAATGAGTCAGAAAGAGAAGAGCAGTTTAAAAAAAAAAAAAAGACAAAAAGGCAGAACATGAGTTAGTCTGTAAAAAAGCTAAATAGCATAGTCACTTGAGAATGATACTGCCACTTGTTTGTGTTATCCTACAGCTTTGTTAGATCTTTTCCCATTTAAAATTGTTACCCAAAGGATAGAAGCTACTGTGACTTTATTCATAGGAGTATCTTGTTTTTAGGTGGTAAGGAATGCAGCAGCTTCTATTGCTTGCTGTTTAATCACTGTGGTTTTGTTGTATTTGCATAAAGTACAGCTATTTCAGACTCCATTTTTTGTGACAGCCTACTGCTTCCTGCTTATCATAGCTTAGCAGAAGGTGGCTGAATATATTCACATGCTGTAGGGAACAGAACTTACTGAGATAAGTCCTGGGGGGGGGGATATCATTGGATTTTGCTAAGGAGGGGAACAAAGCTAACATCCACAGGTTTTCTTTTGATTTTTCTCCCATATCTAGGATTGTAAGGGGAAAGATTAAAGATTAATTTTCACATGCATTTTTCATTTTAGTATGAAGCAAAATGTTCAGTCCTGTAAATCTAAAAATGTGTTACAGTAAAATATTTATCTAGGTCTTGCTACTGGCCACCTTTGACTGTAGATAATGTGAATTTGCGTAACTGGTAGAGAATCAGATTACTGAGGAAAGAGTAATTGAGAAGTGGACAACTGGAAGTTTCCCAAGTGCAGTAAATAATTAATAAATTAAAACGTGTTTTTTATCTTCCTTCATACCTTTGATACCAAAATCTTCATGTAACTAGCTCCTGGTCAAATTAAAATGGAAGACAGAGAGTCAAAACAAGAATCTGAGAGAAATGAGAAGAGAAATCATAGTTTATGGACTACGGAGTCATTTAATCTAGCAGAGGAAACAGAAAGGTATGAAAAAAGGACGGTAAGGCATGTTTGGCTTTGAGTTACAAAGATTTAGAATAATGGTTCCAGTATATTGTAACAAGATTCAATGCTTACAGTAAGCCAACTTTTTTTAAGAACCCTGATAATATTACTAGGGTTTTTTTAAATGTGTAGTATTAAACTTGCCAGCATCCATTTTAAATCTTTTTTTCAACAGGTCTCACTCCACTCTTGATGATATTTTAGAAAGAATGCTCCATGCAGTTCCTGGAGATGAGGAGATCCGAGAACAACCTCAGGGACACACTCTTGGGTTAGCTGATAACTGATACATTGTTCCTAAGTTTATTTTGTTTATGTTCTGTGTACAGACCTATGCAGGACTTCTCAGAAAATGTGCTGTCACTCTTCAGGCAGTAGTGTGTCAGGGAGCTTGCCTGGAGACATCAATCTGAACTCTCCATACTAAATTGAGAGGGAAAAGAATGTTTTGTTAATACAATTTCCTGTAGGTGGAAAGCAAATACTTCCATAGGCTTGGAAGGCAGTACATAGTCTTCACAGAAATCAGAGATGATTTGACAGAATGGTGGATTTTTTGAGATAGAGAAGAATGTACATTAAGAGAACAGAATCATGAAAGTTCTAGAAGAGTTTGGGAAGATGGTTATACTGTCATGGCAGTATAGGAGGAAATGAAGAAAATGACAGAAGTCACATATACATCACTTCAAGGAAAAGATTCATAGCCCAAATAATTTTTTTCCTCTTAGAACCAAAGATCAGAGCCTAGTAACTCTGAACAACTCCACAGTAAAAGCCAGTGAGCAGTCTTAAGTCATTCCTAATATATATCTTGCTAAGGAACACAAGACATTCTTGTGTTTGGCATCAGGATTTTATTTTTTTTTAATTGAACACAGAAGGCAAATGTCCTGATAACCAGGAGGATCTTGTCAACAGGGCAGACCGATTCCTGCAGTATATATAATGCCATGTTCATAAATGGCTTGATCCAAAGCCCATTCGCGCTTGTAGTCGGACTACATTTACTTAATGCTATTATGTAAGGAATCATTGGAGTCTGCGTATGGATGTAAAGCTAAAGCACATCTGTAGTCTTGGGGGGGGGGAGAGGCAGTTTGTTTGGCGGTTGGAGGGGGCAGATGCCCATTATGGGTCAGAGTAAAAATAAAAAGGCATCTAGTGGCACACTAGATGCCACTGATAACTTAGATGCCACTAAACCAGAGGCTTCTGTTTTAGTGCTCTCTATTCATCCTGTCTAAAAGAAAATACAAAAAATTGGGATGATACAAAAAAACCTCTGTCATTCAAGGGCTGCAAGCCTGCAAGATGCGGAAGATGTTGGAAGGAAGAAGGGAGTAGAGGAAGGCGGAGCCGGGGCCAGAGGCAGAGCGCCAGAAAGCTGTGCAGGGAGTTCAGAAGGTCCTCTTTGTCTGTAAAGCTACTGGATGCTGTGCTGGGCAGTATCACATTTATTATATTGTTAGCACTGAATTTGTCGAGCTTGCACAGACTAGTTTTTTGCTTTTCTTGATTTCCCCCATCTTGGTACTGTTTCTACCCTGTGCTTTTAAAGGAGAGGAAGCTGCTCTAGACCAGAGACACTTGAAAATTTCCTAATTTTTTTGGTCAGTTGAGACCGACAGCATTGGAGATTTGCTGGAGTTGCAGAGTGTCTCTTTCATAGCGAGAGTGCAGTTTCCTCTACTGACCTGAAAGCACTGAAAGACAGCTGATAATACTGTATCTGTGTCTTTTTTAGTCCTCAACCTCTCTGGCTTAGGCACCTAAATGCTTCACACTGTAAGGACTTTGGTTACTTTCAGTGTGGTTTGGTATGTACCTGTGATGTGTATGCCAATGCCATCAAATCCCTTAAACATCTGTTCAGTCTCGTCTCCCCTGGCTTTCCTTTAATAGAAACTAAGTAAGGAAGAAGACATAAGATAAAATAGAAGTGTTTCCTCTGTTCTGTAAGTCCAAATATCCATTAGGAACTGTCAAAGCTGACTGGTATTCTACAGCTAAAGTAAAAGATTGCTATTTTCAACGTTTCTCAAAGATGTTTCTTGTTACAGGGAGGGGGCTGACATACTTGTATTGTTAATGTGCATTTAGTGCTATGCAAAATATATGAAAGAACTGGCATTTTGTCTGGAAAGAAAAAGGCAGTAGCCTTTCATTTTCAGAGAGAACTTTTGATTTTTCAGTGTGTAGCACGAGATGACTTAAAGGAGGCCCCTGTTGTGGGCATTTAACACTTCTACAGCAGTCAGCTCTGCTGCACGTGTTTTGCTTTCCAGTTAGGCACCCAAAGTTGGAAATGTGCCAAATCACTAGTTACTTTTGGAAATGTTGATGGTAATTTTTAAACCCAGACATCTGGAGGTATCATCATTGTGCTTTTTATTTGCACAGCATTAGCATACATGACCCTATTTTCTGTCAGGCTTCTAGAAGAACTGAGCCGGTAGGGATTGGGCTTCAGGTTTTGAAAACGGAATGATTTCTGATCACAAAGAGGCTCCTGTGTAACGCACCCAATAGCAACAGAGCTGAGGCTGCACTTGTAATCAGAAACCAACTTAATGGCTCTAGCAAAGAGATCTGTAGCGCTTGATTCAGCATGCTGCTATGTGCTGACAAAACTAGAGCTTTCTCTTTGAAGTGTTGTGTGGCTGTATATGTTCTTCTTGGTTCTGAGCTGAATTTACATGTTTTTTTAGACACGCACCCTGAAGATCAGAAATCCCGCTTACAGGAACAGCTGTCTTCATCTTCACCATTCAGGTGAGCCTCTCTGTGAATTAAATTGGGCTTTTGGTAGAAATTTGTGTATTCTCTGCCTGCATGAGATACATTCTTGTTTTCCATGCTGAGGAGGCGAAAGAGGCAATATGAAATCCCACTCCCTTCATCCTGTAGTTTGATATAAGAAATAAACAGCCATGTAACCTTTTTTTTTTTTTTCCCTACAGGGTAATTGTTTTGGATCAGAGCTCTCCTACATGATTAAACTGGATGGTGAATAAGTTCTAAGATCGCCTGCTTCCTGCTGCTTGTACAGGATACAGCCTGAGAATTGCAACCCTTCTTGGCCATGTAAACAATTGTAAAGCTCAGACTTCCTTCAACTGCAGCAGCAAGTACAGAAGAAAATCTAATGCTCTACTTTGTAATACAGTTTGTACTGGTTTTACGCCATCATTGCATGTAAAGGCAGTATCAATAATATCGCAGAACTGAACTGTTTTCTGAATATAACATCCTTATGAAGCTGGCTACGTGGTGGGTTCTCTTTTCTGCGCATGCACGCTTTCAGAAGCTAAAGAATTTCTTGCTCTGTTGCATTATGCAATTTTCAGTGTTAGGGACAAAATGATTGTAATTCTGTGGACTGCTGTTACTGCTCAGGCACTTAAATTTTTCCATGCTGGAGTGTGGAGCACTGTTACAGCCCATGTAGTGTATGTTTTTCCTTGCTCATTAAATTTAACAAGGTAATTTCTTGTTTTCTCTTTTCTTAGTGCTTTTGTGATCTAGCGTTGAACTGATTTGACTGATTAAGGGGATTAATTGCTGTGCAAAAAGCTAATGAGGAAAAGGCAGTGTTCTCCAGAGACTGCAAATGCAGCAATACGTTCCCTGCCAGCATTAGACAAGAATATGAGAAAATCTGGTTAGTATTATGAAGATACCTGTTGTTTAATTAAACCACGCTTTTGGTAGGCCTCACCAAAAAAAAAAAAAGTCCCTGCATATAATTGAGCTTTTTGGATCAGGATTTTGATGGGCACAGCAACTTCATATTTAACTTTTCTTGTGATAAATACCGTTCAGGTGCAGGAGGTGTGAAGATTGTCCTTGTCCCTTTTTAACAAACACTGGGATTTTAGCTGCCTTCGTACAGCTGGGTGTACCACATGGCGCCCTTTCCTTGCTGTTCATGTAGGGAAATGCTGCTTATCTGCAACTGTTAGTTAATTTGGTTTAACAATACCAATAAAAGTTTCCAAGGTTATTGTGCTGCCATGTGGTTCTTTTTCTGGTTTTGGAGGTTCTTTTTTGGGGTTCATTTTTGGTTGGTTTGTTTGGGTTTTTTTTTTTTACTTGTTATTAACTATGTTTCCCATCATCAGACTATGTATGCAACTAGACACCGATAGAGCTACTCCAGGGAAGATGGTGCAAGCTGGCAGACGTGGGGGAGCTTTCTTCAGAAAAGATCAAGACAAAATAAAAATCTTTCATCCATTCAGTCACGTTATGGTAGTGCTAAAGCTAGAGCAGGAGCGGCAGCAGCAAGGAGGCTGCAGTTTGGGTTCTGCAGCTCAGGTTAACAGCAGTGCCAGTGCAGGGAAACGGGGCTCACTTTTCTGCGTTAACACAATTCTGTCCAGGCAAAAGTTTAATATTTTCTAACCTGGGCTCATATCAACCGCAGGTACCCAGTTTTCTGCGTGTGTGAGTTCTGTATCCTTGCTGCAGGCAGAAAAACGTTATATTCTTGATAGAAGCTGCTGGAACAAGATCCTACTTTACATCGGCCGGGGGCTTTGCAAAGCGTTGCGTTACCCTGCAGCCTGTTGCAAGGAACAGAGGGTAATGGCAAATGCATGCGAAAGCCAAATGGCGAATCTGTTGTGCCATGCTGTCCTTAGTGGCTTGTGACCCATAACCGACACATAGCCGAGGGTCATTCCCTCTCGCTTTGGGCAATGTTTTGTTATGTTTCATAGACTTGCTTAAATAAAAAGTAATTAAAACTTGTAGGGCTGCAGCAGTGTGGTGGAGTGGAGCAAGCGCACGTGCATTTTTACATGCACATAATTATACATCACTTTGGTTTGCGACGTGAAATCTCCTTAGCTTCTTGGATTTCTCTTTCTATTTTATCTGTCAGACCAAATGGTGAGCAGAGTGTGAACCATTTCCCTCTTTTTTTTTTTTTTTTTTTAATCTTAAAGTGGAGAATTTTTATTTCTGTTGGTAGAGAGCCCTTCAAGTGATCCCATAGCCTGTCTGCTCTCCTTATCGAGGCCAGAACGCAGCAGTTAGAGACTGCAGTTTTTCAGCTGCTTGTACTTTTCCAGATTTAAGTTTAGCATGAATGTAAATCATCCTAATAACACAAAGCATGGACACAAAAGCTGTAATTAACAGGAACAATTAAACAAGGACCAGCGAAAGACAGCAGAGAAGATCAGAGGGGGCCCATCTAATGCTGCTTTTTAGCTTCCCAGAGACTGAAAGGCCAATTAATTAAATTAAAACAGTGATCCTGAGCTGTTCTAATTCCTCTCTGAGCCGCTAGCGTGCGAGCCGTTTTGCATGTAGGAAAGCGAGCAGAGAGAGGAAGGTGGGGACACGGGGATGGGGGCGAGGATGGGTGTCCTGTCTCCCTGCACCGGGGACGTGGCCCTGCCTGTAGATACTGTATTTCTCTGGAGGCGCTTGCAGGACCCTGTGGTAAATTTGGGTGAAGACAAGCAAGAAGAAAAGCAAATGTTCGTTCCCTAAGCAGCCGTGTTTCAGCTCCCTTGTACCTGTCATCGTACTGGTCTTAGTTTGGGGATTTTTGTTTTGTTCTTGTTTTGGAGCAGAGAATCTCAGAGGAAAAAGCCCTCGGTCTCCCAAATCTCATCATCATCTGTCCCAGTCCAAATTGTCTTTCTGACTGCCTATTACCAGGTGGTAATAGACAATTGACTATGAAGGCAGACAAGCTGCTGACAGCATTTTTTAAGATAGAGGAATTTGATAAAACAGAGTCTCAGGGGATTGCTCTCTGCGGTATTGTCTTGCACTTAGAAGCCTTATCCGTAGGCTCCTAAACCACACAAGCTGCGTCGCAGTCCAGAAGTGTAATTGCAGCTGGTGCAGATAAGCATT
This sequence comes from Aptenodytes forsteri, assembly GCF_000699145.1. Taxonomy (NCBI): domain Eukaryota; kingdom Metazoa; phylum Chordata; class Aves; order Sphenisciformes; family Spheniscidae; genus Aptenodytes; species Aptenodytes forsteri. The sequence goes on along the minus strand of NW_008795131.1, from coordinate 2,215,089 downwards.
GCATTTTGAGATTCAAGACCAGGTGTGTAGCTGTGGAACCCCAATGGAGGGGTTTTTTTGTCTTTTTTTTTTTCTTACAGGCTTTGGCGTCTTTTGCTTTCTGTTAACGCCCCGGCTGTTCGGGCAGCAGTGGCTCTGCTGTGCCTTGCCCTCGGGGCCTGTTACAACCTGCCTTTTCACCCTTGCTGGGAAATCAGTGGGTTTAAGGCCTTTCCTTATTGCCTTAAATATAAAAAAAATATATTGAATATGTGAACGGGTTTTTTTTTTCCTGCTATCTGTTGTGACGGCACATGTGGCACTTGCCACGAGAGAAGACATGCCAGCCGTAGTAGTGGAAGGTAAAGTGTTTTCTGTCGAACCCTCTATCAGCCAGTAAAATAGATGCATATGAACTTGTCAATGTTTATTAATGTTCATTAACGCGGTCTGCACTTCAACATACCTGCTGGATTTTTGCCAGTTTCACAGCGTGACCTCGAACTTCCCAGCGAGATTGGGCAATGCAAATAGGACTCGGCCTACCTAGGGATGGCGAACGCGCGGCTGTGTCCTACGGGCCGCTTTGGAGGTGGCATCACAGCGGGACCGTGTTCAGCCTGACGCCGGGGCTGAACAGCAACTTGGGATGTTTTGCATCGAGGAAAAATTACTGTTGGTTTTTTTTTTGTTCTTAAAAGACTCCTGATTCCCCGAGGCGAGGGGCTGGAAGGGAGGGGTGTTTCCTTAGGAGAGCAAAATAAAAGTTTGCAGTTTGTCCCATGACAGGGTGGCTCCTCTCCCGCAAGAAGACGGTGTCGTGTCTTTCTGGGGAGCACCATGAAGGCTGCTGGGGACCTCTCTAACCAAGAGCCACCCACCTCCTGGGCATGGGGAGCAGCTGCAGCATCGGGGCCCTTCTCTGTGCCCGTCTTGAACGAGGCTGGGTGGGACAGGCTGAGCCCGAAGCTGACGTTGGTGCAGGCAGCATCTGGCAGCAGTTAGACAGGGCGAGAGAGTGTCACCTATTCCGCAGCCCGTTTGCAGCGACGCCTGCGTGGGGGCCGGGTGCAGCCGGAGCGGTTTTTCCCATCTGCCGGGGTGGTAACCACAGCACACCATTTTCAGCAGCAGCTCTGACACTGAGCAGGGAAGGGACGGGTTACGTGTCGTGGCAGAAGCTGGTGTCCACCTTGAGACTTGGAGGCAGAGGCTGAGGGATGGACGTGTGTTGTATTTTGGGTGAGATCTGTATCAATTCCCAGCCCAGCTCTTTGCAGACCCTGGCAGTCTACTGACAATAAAAGTACCATTCTGTTTGCTTCGTGTGTTCAGTGAGCAGTTTGTGATCTAAAATTAGGTTGCCTGACCCCATAAAATCATGGAAGCAGAAAATGAGCTCTTGTTCAGGTTCGGAGGCTGCTCCCTCCCTTTCTATTTTATTCCCCAAAATCTTGCTGCTTATACAGCAACTCCCCGATCAAGCCTGCATCTGTGCTTCCAGATAGGATAGATGGTTCCTCCACATTTTATGAGGCCATTAAGTTGTTCTCCAGAAGCCCTGGTGAAGCTGTGGTTTCGTTAGCTAATGGCTTTCTCTCTCACCTGTTTGTTCATGAAGATGTAGATGATTGGATTGTAAACCGTGGCGGTCTTGGAGAAGTAGAAGGGCAGGGATGTGAGAGCTGGCTGGATGGCGATGTCTTTGTTGGCGGCCACCACAAGGGCAAACGTGGTGTAGGGCAGCCAGCAGATGAGAAAGAAAGGCCACCACCATCGCAATCACCATGCGTGTCACCCCCTGCTCCGCCTGCTGCGTCGTGTCCGTTCCCTGCTGCTGTGCCGCAGCCTGCGGGGAGTATTGAAGAGACAGAGATGCCTGCTTAACAACTTCCAACAGCATTTCCATCCCTTAGGTGCCCTGACATCAGCGCCAGGACGTGTCAGCTCCATCAGCTGTCACAAAAACCTGCTGTGAGGCTCTTCATCCCGATGGAGATGTGCCTTGCCAGCATTTTGTGAGCGGAAAACCATTAACTCACCTGTACTCGCCGTACTTACCGCTCGCAGGGTCATCAGCAGATCGGTGTAGGAGAAGAGAATCAGGGTGAGGGGCATCACGAAGCAGGTGACAAACAAGGCCAAGATGTAGCTGTTGTTGCTGCCACCGGTGTACCAGTTGGGCCCGCAAGAGGTTCTCAGACCTGGAACAAATAGGTTTTGAAACAAGCCTAAACCGATCCTGGGCTTGGATAGAGGCTCAGTAACAGGCTCCAAAATAGCAAGCGCTGGCTTAGCCCCTCTTAGTGATGCTGCCCAAGCACCTCTCACTTTTCCATCCCCAATGACCTGGAGATCAGCCACTGCAGTTTTTGGCCGGCCGACTGCTCTAGGGAGGAGGGTGATTTGTTGTGGCGTGCAGCGTTATACCAAGCCTTTACGTAAGCAGATCTGGGCTGGTGTGTGCTAGGTGCCGCTCGGTGCGCTCCGGCAGCCAGAGCAGCTCGTGGCTCCGATGTCCATCAGATGTGTAAGAACGGCTGCAGCGTGTTGTGCAGTGGGTAACTTCTGAAGAACGACCTCCGAGAGATGACTATTGACTGAGTAAGCAGGAGGTGTTAACATTTTAAATACCAGACTAGACACTCTCCAGCTGCCCTGCACTTGATACGCAAGAAGCAGCTGTGGAGTTAAGCTCATGTCTGAAGCGCATCTCCCCTACCTTCAGGCACATAGCTGCTCAGCCCAGGAGCGGTGGGGTCATCCAGAGCAGTGACCAGCTCCATGTGGAGGTGCAGCCGCTGACAGCGTGCCGGTGCTGGAACCGAAAGTCTTCCAAGGGTCTGCAGACCACAATGTACTGCCCGAAGGCCAGGATGGCCAGGGACCACAGCCCCACGATGCCTGGGAGGAGGAAGAGGAGGGCTTGTGTCCTAGGAACAGGCTCTGCTGCCGCTCTGCTGCCTGTGCTGGGACATGGCAGACGGTGATTACGAACTGTTGAAGTAAATATGTTGTAACAAGATGTCAGATGTTTTTCTTATGGCAGGGAGAGCTGTGAGGATATTTGGCCCTTAAAAATGAAGTTGGCAATTGGGTAGCTGTGACGCATTGTGGTTACGACCACGGTTTCTGCGCTGGAGTGTCCTCGACGAAAGGTTTTGCGCAGTGTTTCATGTTTCTGTTGCACACACAAACATCTGTGCTTACACAGCAGCCAGCACCCACGAAGCACATCCCAAGCGAGGACTCCCTATGTGCCCAAGTGACATTTCCCTCCCTATAAAGACCAAGACAGAGCGTGTGGTGACCTGGCACAGCCAACCACCTACTTGAGCCTTCCCTGGGCTAAAGAATAGCTGAAGGACATGAGTTTTACAATGACAGCATTGCCTTTAGGAGAAGCAGCAAGTTGATGAAACATTCCCCAAAGCGTCTTTGCTAAATGCAATGGCACCAAGCAAAGACCAAGACAGGTCTCGAGAGTCGTGTTCTTACCTGTCAGGGAGACCATGAAGGCCTCCAGCTCGCACATCTGTTTGCCGAACATGAAGAAGCCATTGAAGTTGTTGGAGAAGCTGACGGGGCTGCCGCAGAGCGTCACCAGCAGGTCGGCCACGGCCAGGTTCACCAGGACGTAGTTCAGGGGTGACTGGAGCTTCTTGTACCTGATGGAAACCATGATGACCGAGCCGTTCACAACCAAGGCGGAGACCACAACGATGCCCGTCAGCACGGCCACTGGCAGGTACATGCCCTGTGGAGCCTGGTGGGGCCACTGGGGGCTATCAAAAGGACCCAGGGTCCCGTTATTTGGGGGCTCCTGCAAGCTGCTGGAGGAGCTCATCAGTCTTCTTCTGGAGCACCAGCACCGGTGGAGCTGATGCAGGTGACTCTCCCCTCTTTATAAAGCAGGAGGGCCCGACACACCCCGGAGGAGCTTTGCATTAAAATACCTTAAGCTTTTTTTAATCTGCAGGTCTTCCTGCCCTCCCTTTTTATAATCAGCTCTTTATTCTGGAGGGGATAAAGAGTGACAAAATCTGATGACTGAACGGTGCGTCATTTAATTGAGTAAATAGATTTTTTTTTTTCCCTTGTGCCTCCCACCTGCCTCCCCCCGTAAGCGTAACCCCCCG
>NW_008795131.1:2209562-2209775 GCF_000699145.1 Aptenodytes forsteri | reverse complement strand
ATAAAAATTAATATAGTGCATTTATATACTTATACATGCCTGTATGTGTATCTATTTATAAAGCTATTTATGCCTAGCTGTATATATAGACAGACACACACACAGAGCTATAACTATAATAAACACACAGACAGACAGACAGACACACACACACGGACGGACACACACACACACACACACACACATCTCTAAGCTGTGAATACTGGGCGGCCG
>NW_008795131.1:2207210-2209194 GCF_000699145.1 Aptenodytes forsteri | reverse complement strand
GCCCCTGTGGCCCCAGCCACCCCCACCACAGGACGGGCCCGTTGGCCCTCGGTGCTGCTGCTCCCTGCCCGGACGCGCTCTGCACGTGCACGTGTCCGGGATGCTCGTCCGGCTCCTGCTTCCACACCTTGTGAGTGGGTAAAAATCATATGGAGAAATGCCTAGCCTTTATTTTTAAAAATATATGAACAGACACAAGCATATAATTAACTAATTCATTCACATATATATATATATACACACACACACACACACGTGTGTGTGTATGTGTGTATATGCATGAGTATATAGGTATATATAATGGGGGTGTGGCTATATATAAAAATATTTGTATCGGTGTAGGGGGATATATATGTGAAGTGTCTGTCTGTCTGTCTATGCGGGGAGCTCAGTTTGGGCCGTACTCATGCATATTTGGGCTGAGCGGCAGGGAAGCGCAGTGTCTGCCCGTGCCACCTTCACACGCCGCTGTAGCCTGTGAAGCCGGAGGCGGCCGGTGTAACATGTGCAGGGACCACCGGCAGGTTTTTTTTTCATTTCAATGCAACGGTGCAGGCTGAGGCGCGGCGATGATGGAGGGCGAGGTGGGTGCTAACACCGTCGGGGCGTCCCATGGGAAACGGCAGCCTCCAAGGAGGGGATTGCCTTCAGCACTGGCGAGCAGCCCAGCCGCTCGCTGCCTGAATATTAACCTCTGACAATATACGTATATACAATATACGTTCAATCAATCCAAACCTACAGCGAGGAAAATACACGTTAAAGGGCACAGCTGGAGCAGCCGCGGGGAGTGGGGGGCGGGCGGCACCTCAGCTCCCTCCCAGGCCAGGGAGGGGTGTCTGCACCTTCGCCCTGGGGAGGACGGTCACAGCGCCCGAGGCGGCAAAATCTGTGCAGAGACTGCCCTGGCTCGGCCACGGGCACCGCACGGGGCGTCTCTAACGCCCCTTCTGCTAATGCCACTGAGTAGTGAAGTTAATGGAAATTTCAGAAAGGCTAGAGATTATGTTTTGGTTTTTTTTTTTTTAATCCTGCCTTGACTAATCTCCCTCCCACCCTCCACCGCCGGTGCTTACAGGCCCCGTGCGAACGTCACAGCACCCGGCTGAGGCAGAGCGGGGTCCCCGGTGAAAGCGGGGAAGGTGGAGCCAGTGCAGTTAAAGTATCTTTTTTTTTCGGAAGCAAGAGCTTGGAGAGTGGAGAATAAAGCCAAGCAGCACCCGATCCTCTGGTTTAAAACCATCTTCTGCTCCCCGAGCCCTCGCCAGGACCCATCTCGCGTCTCTGGGTCACTCGGTGCTCCATCGGAGATGCGCTGCGACGTGCTGAGCTCGCGCACCCCCAGGACCGGGGTACCGACCTGGGGAGACTCAAAAGCTGCACTGCCGGCATCGACCTTTTTTCTTTTTTTTTTTCCCTTTTTATTTTGGGTTCTCGTTATAAATATTAACAAATCTGACAAAAAGTACACAGAGAGATAATACTGAAATACAAAAGTCTTTTAGGATGCAGGTAAGGACAGTTTCTGCAGCCTTCACATGGTAGCAAAACATCAGTATCAAACATTTCACGAGGCCTGGCATGACGACCACCACTCTGCATGCAGCTGGGACGGACGGACGGACCGTCCGCTTAGAAAAGACTGGGATACAAAGTGAAGGAACCCCCCACACACACACACATTATGTCCTACTCCACCTCAGGCATAAATCAGTTTTATGGCAAGATGTGCTGAAACAAATGATGGATTGAAAGTAACTTTGCAAGAAAAGGGAGGCACAGCCGACCCGGTGCTCCCGTAGCTCTCCTGGAAGCTCAGACCCAAACCAGGTTTTAAGGTGCTGGACCAGTGACAGACAGAGAGGATTACTGGGAACATCCGACTTGACAGGCTGCCGGCATTCAAATGAAATCCATGCATATCTGTAGAATGCATTACAAATATTTAGTTATTTAAAAAGCCCCTATGAACATTGTTGTTCCC
>NW_008795131.1:2185009-2206905 GCF_000699145.1 Aptenodytes forsteri | reverse complement strand
CCCCCCCCCCCCCCCCCCCCCCCCCCCCCCCCCCCCTGCCTGAGGAGCACAAACTTAGTAAAACAAAAAACCCACTTAGATTTTTTTCAAAAAAAAAAAAAAGTCGGCGACACACGCGCACGTGCGCACACACAGCTACAGGGCTCAGAAGCTGTAGGTAATTGATGGGGAAACAGCAGCTCTTCCTAAGAAATCATGGGTTAAAGGCTTCAAAAATTTCTGGCAAGGTGCAGCATTTCACAGAAAGTTTTAGCTCATCCCACCGGGCTGAGCTAAATGATGAGGATGAGGATGGGATGAGGATGCACAAGATCCAGCGCCCGGTGGGATGAGGATGCAGAGAACGACCAGGGTGGGTCACGGAGGATGACAGCTGCGATTATTACTATAATATTATCATATTATTACTGTGCCATACACTGACATTTGGTTTGGACGCTGTTTGAGGCAGAAAATGGACCAACCCGACGGCCGTGCCGGAGCTGAGCATCTCTGCAAACATGATGCCGTCTCGGCCCCGCAGCTCAGCTCGCTGCACGCCACCAGCTCGCGGTGTAAAGCGCCTTGGTTGGGTTTTAGGTAATGGCATGAATTGGAAAAGGATGAATAAGGGAAAAGTGATAGAAAAATTTAGCCTGAAAGCCGGCTTTGCTGGAAAAATAGCCGTGCTGAAGCTTGGCTGCGTGGCTCTGGGCGGGAAGGCATGGTTTCATTAGGAGAGCGGCTGCTGCGAGGGCAGCGCAAGACTTCGCTGCCGGTCCTGGGAAGCAGGAACGGCTGGCGGCTTGGCTGAGCTTTTTGTTTTGCCCCTCGCTTCTGCAAATGTGAAGCCACCCGATCCCGGGGACCGCGAGAGGGAAGCCGTGGTCTGCACAGCGCTTTCAGCTTGCTGGCTAACTTCACATGGGTTATTGGAGAGGACGAGCACAACATTTCTGGAAGAAAAGCAAACAGTCTTCCTAGGTTATCAGGGGACACAATCATTCCAACGGAGGAGCTTTAAATGCATAAAAGACTGTTTAGGCCCAAACCACAGAGACTGACAAACCACCAGAAATATGGCACAATTGCCTTGAGAAAATAGTTCCAGGTTTTAGTGACGCCTTTTGCTCATATTAGTTACACGAACGGAGACTGATGCATTCATTTTTGCCACTGAATCGCAAGGCAGCGAGAAGGTAATTCAGTACAGCAAAGAGTTAGGAGAGGAGTCAGAACTGCAGTGCATGCAGGCGTGTGGTGTCCGTGTGCGTGTGCACATGTGTGTGTGCGCATGCATGTGCATGCTCGTGAGTGTGTGTGTGAGTGTGGCACGGTGCAAAGAGGCATTCTGGAAAAGCCTTAGGGGATGGGACCTGCTGAGCAGAGCAAACCGCTGCTGCCTTGTTCCCTGGGAAGGGTTTCCCTGCAGCCAGGCCGTGGCGTGGGGTGTCCCGCTCTCCCGGCTGCCCCGGTACCACGATCCCCCGTATCCAAAGCCGTAAACGAGAGGAGTCCAAAGGCTGTGGCCGGCAGAGCCGTGCCCGCCTGGGGAGCGGCCCCATGGCGCTCAGTCGCTGAGGACGGCCCCCGGCAGCTCGTTCGTTAGTGTGTGCCAGCGCTCGATTTTCTTGTCCTTGTTTTTCAGGCAGTCGAACCAGTGCTTCAGCCGCTCGCCTTTGGCATTAATTCCTAACACGACTCCACCTTGAGAGAGAGAGACAGAGAGAGGGAGAGGTGGGGGTGAGCGTCAGCCCTGCGAGGGATGCCGAGGGATGCCGGATGGAGCCAGGCCGTGCAGCCGCTCTCACAGCATCCGACGCCACGACCTGATGTGACACACGGGCAATCACAGCCCGGCTTCCCCGGCCCTTCACGGCTGTGGTCTGGGACCTGCCCTGGGCAGCTTGTTCTTATGCCGAGGGCTGGATGTTCATTGCATCTGCAGCGGCTGTCAGAGATACTGGGCACTTGTTAGCAATAAATCGCAGTGACCGGTAACAAAATCACGACAAGCCTAGACATCCAACAGAGATAAATGAAACCTCCCCGTTAAACCTGTTTTTTATTCAGAAGAGAAGATCTGAAAACAGAAGGGGAGAAGGAGACGCACGGGTGCTCCCTGCGTGGGGATGTCTGAAGCGAGGAGCAGTGGGGCCGGCTCCGGGAGAGGAGGCTCAGGTGCAGGAGCGGGATAAAAGCAGAACAGAAACCCAGCAAGAACGAACGTGGGGATGGAGAAGTGCAGAAGAGCAGCAGATGAAAAAAGAAGAGGCTCAGAAGGTGAAGATAAAAAAAAAAAAAAGAGGCCAAGGAGACCTTCCGGAGTGTCCCACTCACCTATGAAATCGTTTGATTTCCCGATATCGTAGTCCCACACTGTGACTTCCAAGGTCTTTTTCGCCAGGTCGCCATGCTTTATCTCATAGCAAAACTCCTGTTGGGGAGCGGAGACACAGTCAGGATGAACCCGTGCCGGGTTCCTGCGGGGGCTGGGACCCCTGGGAGGCGGCTGGGGCTGTCCACCCTCCTCCTCGGGCTGTTGCCCTTTGCCACCCACGGGGAACAAAACCTCGACCCGTCACCTAATGACTGAGGTTGTTTTTTTCTTTTTTCCTTTTAAGTCCGAGGACTGAGAAAAGCCCCTAGGCGAGAACCACCACCGGCGAAAACCCACCTCATTGAACTCGGGGACCCACCTCATTGAACTCGGGGTTCAGCGTCTTCTTCTTCACCGTCGTCTTATGCTTTGATTTCTTGTCCTCATCTGGTTTCAAGTAACTGCAACGAAACCAATGCAGCGCGGTCACACACAGGTCCCGTACCCCCTCCCAGCGAGGAAGGCAGGTAGGGCTGCCCGGGCCCTCCCCTGCAGCCCGGGCACGGCTAGGGGCACCTGCGGCTGGGGGAGCAGGTCCTGAGCAGAGGCAGGGTGAGATGGGTGGCTGAGCCCCCCGAACCTGCAGCTCCCTCCTCCCTTCCCCTCCCCTGCCAAAACGCTGGAGGTGGCTGGAAGGAAGCAGCATTTCCCCACGTTAGCACAAGACGAGTCGCTGGCTGCCATCAGAGAGCACCGATTATCCCATCTCCAGTCCCTAGGGGACACTGGCACCGCACACATGCTCCCAGCTCCCAAAATCAAACGCTCCCAGCCCAGACTTGGGACCGGTCTGCTCATCCAGAGCCTTGCCAGGAGACAGAAACCACATGCAGGTGTGGAAGAGGGAGCAGGAGCAAGTGCAGCGGCTGCAGCTTCATGCACCGCTGTTTCCTGCAGATATTTTGCAGCGCAGCAGCAGGGCCAAAAAGCAAACGAGATTTGTCATCGAGCAGAGAGGGCACCTGAAATCTGGGCCAGGCCAAAGTCATCATTTCGTGCTGGTGCTGCTCCTTTAAACATCAGTTCTGCTTCTTCGTTACACTTTCCAGATCTCGCTTGTAATTAAAAAATTAGGGCTTGTACCGAGAAGCATCACTTGTCTATCTGCTCTGATTCAAGCCCTGCAGCTACAGGCTACTGCAGATAGCACAAGGGGCACCTACAAAACGACTGTGTACAACAACGGGAATTACGTTACTTCAGGGACTGAGCCTCTGATGAGCATTTAAAAAAGCAAAAGTGGATTTTTACGCAAACACCTCCAATCATAAAGAACAATTAAATAGGAAGGCGAAAGTGTGCTGCCTAGAAACTCCGTTACTGGCCTCCCAGGCGCCAGGCACGGTTTATCCCAATAACTCTGCCTTAACAAATACCATCCCTGAAAGTGCCAAAGTTTGGGTCAGCGCACTGGGGACAGGGACGTGGGATGGGCGCGGGGGGGGCTGCCGGCCCTTCCTCGCCATGGCCCCCCTTGCTTTGCAGAGAGCGAGTTTGAAAAATGCCATCCACCCAAAAAACAGGAGCCGCGGCGATGCAGGGCCCTGCGTCAGCAAACCATCACCTTCCTCAGCATCCCTTAATAGCCCCTGGGTGACACTGACTTCCCTGAATCACTTGGGTGAGGCCGAGTCGCAGCAGCCCATTACAGTCATTTTAATGTCTCTTTTTCTTTTTAATATTGCTGGTATTTTTCAAAAGGAAGGTACTCCCAGTCATTTACATTGGAAAGTGTCAGCGGGACCTGTAAATGTGCCCTCGGCTCTGTTAATCAGGCCCTGGAGCCACCGGAGCCATGGGTTGCGATTAAAATGCTGTCTGACCTAATTACACACAGGTTGTAATTAGAGCCTTTCCAAAGCGCGGGGTGGTGGCCCCGCTGCCGGGCTGGGAGCTGGGCTGGGAGCCCCCTCTCCCTTGGGACCTGGGGAAGGGGGCGATTAATTGCCCGTCCCCTGGGGCTGGGAGGGAGGATGCCTGCGCCCCAATGCCACGGGCCAGGAGGGGCAGACCTGACCCAGGACCCAGCAGCTATCCCCATCCCGGCAGGGACAGCGTGGGCTTCGAAGAGTGAAAAGGATGGGGGTATCACCGGGAAGGAAAGCAAAGGCACCCGCAGGTGCTGAGCGAGGTCCAGCACCGTCAGGCACAGGCACCGTCCTGCTCGAGGGATACCCATCCCCGTGCCGTCGGATGAGACCCACCACCCGCCGGGCTGGGGCCGTGCCATCAGCAAAACCCAACTGTACCTGTCTGCTTTGGGCCACCAATTGTGTCCCCAGGGCCGCGTCCCTGCCGCAGACCCTCTCCCAAGCAAGGGCAGTGCCGGTGGGCAGCACCGAGCCTGGCAGTGGGGCACCACGGCCACCCAGCCGCTGCTGAACCGGCGGGACGACATGCTGCCCCGGCACGGGGCAGGCAGGGCCACACGCCACCGGGCAGATCCTGCACCCACGTTACTTTGAAGCGCTGTAAAATAATTGCCGGGGAATAACACACTCAGGGTGAATGCAAGCTGCTGCCGTGACACCCTCATTTGCATCTCCTAATGAGATCAATTAATTTCCACTGCAGGGAGAGGCAAGAGGGGACAGCACAGCTTCACCAAGGGCTGGCAGTGGCAGCGTCTCGCCCGGCCCGGCGCAGCCGCGGAGCAGCACTTACGTTTTGACGTAGGGGTCGGAGTAGCCGTTGGCGTCCATGGCGGCCAGGTGGGCGCAGCGGATGATGCCCACCAGCAGCCCCTGCTTCTGCGAGCTGTACTTGAGGGAGATGAGGATCCGGCCGCGCTCCTCCAGCGACTTGTCCTCTGTTTTATCTATCTGGGGGAGGGAACGCACCCAGTCTGGGGGCTGCTCCGGGACATAGCCGTGGCCAGACAGCCACCTCCCCGGCGCGAGGGATGCTCTCCCCATCCCTGATCACGTTTGAGGGGTCAAACTACACCACGCTCCCATGTGCCATAGGGAGAAGCTGCTGTATCCACGGGCTCACGGTGGGGGACGCTGCTCTGAACCCCCCACTCACCGGCAGCTGCTTCTCCAGGCAGATGTTGAAGTTTTTGGTCTGGTTGGGCTTCAGCTTCTTCAGTGGGATTCGCGTCTCCCCAATGAACTCGTTGTGGCGGAACTTGTCCTCGTCGCAGACCGAGATCCTACAACAAGCACGGGGTGAGCGGGGCTGCTGGGGGAGGAGAGGTGATGGCACGAGGGAAGGGGCTGCCCTGTCACACTGCAGGTCTCCCCAGCGAGGGGACGACTTTGAGGCCACCTTTCTGCAGGCCAGTGACTGGGCACCTCCTTCGCAGGCAGCTGGAGGGCATCAATCCGCTGCTACAGCCTGGCCAGGGCAGCTCATGATGTTTAAATGTGACACCCAATATCTTAGTCTGCTTTACCTCTGCAGCCGAGACCTGAGACTGCTGGGATGGAGGACGGGCCAGGTCTGGGGAAGCAGAGGGATGCGGGAGGCGGAGGCTGCGCTACGCCATGTCTCCCAGCTCCATCACACAGCCGCCCACACGGAGCTACCTGCACGCCGCAGCTGGGTCCCACAGCCACCATGGCCATCTCTCCTGCTCAGACCCCATCCCGGCCAGGGCTCCGGCACCCCTTGGGATGGCCGTCACCCTGCCGGGGATTGGGCTCCCTCCAGGGAGATGCTCATGAACCCTGAACATCACAACCCTGCGGTGCCGCAGTCGCTGTGTCTAATGCATGCCTCAGCCCAGGCATTGTCGGAAAAGCAACCCGGGCCCTCAAGCATCTTAATGGCTCTTCCATTAAAACATCAAAGTCATCGGTGACTAAAGCAAAACTATTCTGAGCCACCGCCAGCCCAGCTGCACCCTGCCCAGCCGAGGAGGCTCTTCCTAAATCCGCTCTCAGACTGCGCAGCCGGGAGAAGCGTGCCTCCCCACAGGGCTCCCTCCCTCCCCACCCGAGGAGCTCGGGCACTTTTCCGAGTGTGGCAGCTCTCAGGGTGTCCCCTGGTGCTGGGGTCCTGGCTGTCCGGTCTGGGATGTGGAGAGGGTCCTCCACCTCCTCCCTCACTATGCAGACAAGACCGGGAGCGATTTGCAGACCCAGCCTGCAAAAGGCATCACACCTCGGTCAAGCGAAGCTCTCCCAGCCCCGTCGGGGTCCTATGCAGGGCCAAGTCCCGGGATGCACCCCATGACGGCAGCCTGCGTCCGAGGGCAGTGACGGTGCTGCTGAGCGAAGGCTGTTTTCCGTGCGAAAGCTATAAATGCCTTTCCCTGAGCTGGCAGCTAATGAGTCATTTCTCTGCTGCTTCCCAGCCCGCTCCGGGCGTCAGGAGAGACGACAGAAGAGCAAAGTTAGCGCTTGCAGGGAGCTTCCACTCGCAGCTCCTGAAATCCCAGAGAGGGGGCCAGGAGGGTGGTGGCTGCCTTGCGAGGGACCGGCCGTCCCCCAGCAGCGCTGCCTGGAGCTCAAAAGCCGTCCTGTCCCCCTCTGAAGGGAGGATCCCACACCCCCACCAGAGCCACACGTTTCCCTTCCCTTCTCTCCCTTCTCCCCTTTCTTTAAATTTTCCTACAGTGTCTTCTCATCCTTTTGCTGCCTGATTTTTTTCTCTCTTTCACCCACTCCCGTTGGCGCCCATTTCTCACGGGTGGCACCTCTGTCTCCGGGGATCGCGCTCCGCCTTGCCGGGTTTTGACAAACAGGACCTATTCAGGAAGGGGTAAAAGTAATTAAAGATAAATAATGCCCTGCTATCCCACCTCAGAGTAACTAATTGCACAGCATGCCTCTGGCCTGCGCAGCGCCTGGACGGTTTATCCGTGGATGGCTTATCCATGGATGGTTTGTCCATGGATGGTTTGACCACCCTCATGCTCACAAGTGGATAACAAAGCAGTGAGGGAGCCATGGGGACAGCTCAGTTGCACGGCACAAGGACCATCAGGGCCGGGGAGCGGCAGAGGGAGAGGGTTTGGAAAAAAATAATACAAGCGGGAAGACAGGGAATGCTGCTCTCCAGAAAACCGTAGCGGGATGCAGCGTTACTATAGATACCCGCGAAAAAAAAACACCCCACCGCAACAGTAAAATCCTTAAAGAGAATCTCAAATGCAGGCACAATATTTCCTATTTCCCTTCCCCCTCTTGCACCTCTTTTAAAGAACAAAACCGAAAAAGGAGCAGCAGCAGCTCCAGACAAGAAGTGGCACTTGCCAGGCATGCACAACTCCACACCCATCTGGCCAAAGCTCTGGGGAGGGAAAGCAAGCGCACAGTTATGAAAGCTGGGCTGAAGAGGAGAGGAGCGTGGCCCTCACAAGGAGCTGACAGCCAGGGGTCTATTTTTACAGCCGGCAATTGCAGAGCGGTGCCGTCTCTTGCACACTCGGGGGAGGCAGGGTTTGGTGCCGGTTTTACCTCTTAAGAACATGAGTAACAAGATCTTCCCCCGCCAATGTCCAGATATGCCCCAGAAGCACAAGAAGATAGTGAATGCAATGTCCTACTTGCTGTGAAGCTCCAGAAACACCCGGGACAGGCGGAAGCCCAGGAGGGAAATGGCTGGAAAACTTCAGTGGTGGTGGCAGGGAGAGCATCTCCACTGTCGCACTGGGAGAGGCTGGAGAGCCCCACCGAGCCCCGTTTCACTGCCCACGGGGACACGGGAAGCCCCTTGCTCCCACCTTAGCAAGCAGCTCCGAGAACACCAGCCCCTGTGCAGCATGCTACAGCTCAGAGACCTTCAGCTCAGCCCCAGGCAGCTGCAAGCCCCTGCGTGCCCTCCTCAGGGACGGCTCCTGCCCCCCGGCACCGCACAGCCCTCCTTTAGCAGCAGCCAGGGCACAGGAACACTGCGTTTGCAGTAGCCAAACCACCACAGCTGCCCGAGCTGAAGCCCACCGAAGGGCAAACCCTTCCCCAAGGGAGAAAGGTGACAAATCAGGGTAGTGTCGGGGGTCCACAAGCCCCAGCCTGCCTCAGTGCTGCAGAATGCACGTCCCCTTTGTCCCACGGGACCGACAACGCCCCGGGCAGACCCACAGGTGCTGTGTGATGGAGGCAGCCCAGCCTGGCACGGCGCTGGGGCGATGGCCATCCTCCTTGTCCCCGCTGACGTCCCAGGCTAGTTAAGGTGTTTGTGCAGAACCGGGTCCCTTGGGAGGGAGTTTTTGGCACCTCTGCAAGGCCTGGGAACTGCCGCTATCTCCGAGCAGCATGATGGAGCCAGAGACACCGCCAGGTCTCTCCCAGCCCCATTTTCCCTCTGGCATCTCCGGCCGCCTCTCAGATGGGTCCCCACGTTTTGTGCCCATCTGTGTGTGATGACCAGAGGTGGTTCAGTCACAGAGTTTCGTGTCAGCCTTCCCAGTCCCTTGGACTCAGCCCCCGAACCCCAGTCCCTCTGGCTGGCTGCGGTTCATCTTCACCGGGACGGTATTTTTGACTTGGGCAGGCTGGCAGTGCACCGGCCCCGTAAGTGAAGGCAGCGAGCGTGAGTCAGTGAGCAGGCAGCTCCAGCCCCAGCCCTCCCTTTGGAAACAGGCGTAATGCAATTACACCGGCTTGAATTTTATTATGAGAAATCAATGTGATGGAATTTTTATGCCTTGGGTTAGAAAATCAGCTCCATGACAAACAGCAAGAGATGCCTCTGGCAGCCACATTCACCTGCCATCCTGAGCCCTTTAACTCGAACATCACCCCTCCCTCATCTCTCTTTATTAAACCCAATCCCTCGAGCTCGGCTTTTGATTTGACAGCTTCCACTGAGGGGTCCTGATCTTTAAGTTAAGGGCTGTGAAAACCACCTTGGAAGAAAACTAAGCAGCAAGTGAACAATCGCTGCTCATTAAATTTATTCTCCCTCCTACTCAGCCCGGGCTCCTGGGTTACAGTCCTGACTCACCGCGCAGCTCAAGCGACCTCGCTCCGCTGACTCACGACTTCTGCTCGCACGCGTGTTCCTCCAGCCCCTTTCCCCTCGTGGAAAGGGGAGAACGGGGGTCAACGAGGACCCTTTTCCACAACACACATGCACATAATAGGCAGCGGAGCCTGAAGACGCATCTCCTATAGCTAAGATCCCTTATGGTCCCTATAGCAACTTGGGAGGCTCTCGATGGAGGAGTAGACGCGCAGGTGATGCCTGCTTGGCTTAAGGACAGGCAACGCCTGGCAAGGAGGGAAAATAGAAAAAGGCGGCGTCCCGGGACTGTCCAGCTCTCCTAAAACCAAAAGGAGGATTCAGTGCTGGGCTCCGTCACAAAATGCCTCAAAGTCTGAACACAGAAACCACAGTAAAAGTTAGATGAAATTATGAGTGTGCCTGCAGTTCTGGAGCAAACCTCATTCAGCGCTTCTGGAGTAAAGAAATTTGGGCCCCCAAATCTCTAAGTGTCTGCAGTACGCCTATTAGACCTGATCAAATACTATTTTCTGAATAATATATTTAATGAGTCATGATGTTTGTCAAACACATGATTAAACAAAGAATTCCTGGCATTCGTGGGCTTGCTGAGTATCATATGAATAATGCATCACTTCGCCAATATATCTGGATATGAATAATTGTATCCAATATCTGGCCAGCTCTGATATTTATTATGAATACAATCTATTTATTGCATATTACACATCTTATTTAAATGTAGGTGATTGTATTCCGCCTATTCCAATTTCCCCTGCAGCATTTCTCTGCCTCCCCCCGTCATGCACCCCAGCTTCCCACCACCGGAGACCGCGGCCGAGCTGCTGCGGCACGGCCGTGCTCAGACCACAGACGGGGAGCAACGGTGCCTGCAGGTGGGGACTGGGAGCAGGGACTGCAGGTGGGACCGACCCCCTGGTGCTGGCAGGGAACCTGCCCCCAAGCCCAGCCGTCCCGGCCCTCTGAGTCCAGCGTCTTTTGAGCAGCTCTGAATTTGCCTTCTCTCAGGATGGTGGGCGGTTTCATTGCTATTAAGCCTTGGGCTAGACTCAAGGATATTTAATTCAATGAATGGATGAGACCTTTCAAGATCCTCCCACCTGCTGCGTTTCATGAAATCTGAAGTATCTGGTGTTTTTTGAGGGGGTTGATTCATTAACAAAATCCTGCTTGCCAGCGCAATTAGCTGGGCTGCCTTCACCTCTCCTTCTCCCTTGGGGGTGGCCCTGCTTGGGGAGGTGAACCCCAACAGCTCCCAGGGCTTGGTCTGTCACAGCAAAGTCACTCGACCAGCTCGGATGAGGCCACAGGGGGATGAGGGGCAGCCTGTTGGGGCACAGCGTGGGGCTGGGGGGCTCGGGCAAAAGGGGATCTGTTACTTCGCTCTCCAGGAGGCAGAAGATGCCCCTACTCTGGCCCCTGCGACAAGGTGAATGCCACTCGTCCCCCCAGGAGGGTTGCAGGCACCGGCAGAGTGCCCCATGCCAACACTGACCCACCAACCCATGCTGGACACGTCCCACCGAGAGCCCAGGTGGTCAGGGAAGATTTTTGGGTGCTTTTCTGCTGCATCACACGCTCTCCAGGCAGCAGGGAGGCGAAGGCTGGCGGCAGCTTTGATCTCCGCCATTATTTTTACATTAAAGAGACTTTGCAATCGCGTTCCCTGCCCCTCCGTGAATCTCAGCACCAAGAAGGCACCCGGGGAACGATCACCTCCCAGACCGAGGGGAGCATCACTCATGCTCTTTCAACTACCAACAGCTGCCTTGCAGGAGCCTCGCCTGATTAGCACAAGGAAAGCCAGCGTCCCCGCAGCTTTGAAGTCGGCTTTTCCTTGTGGAGAAGGAGATATTTTGCAAGATGACGGGCGGGCAAAGTGAAGCACCGAAGGCAGGACAATACATGGCACAGGAGACGCTTCCTGCGGGGAGCGGCACCGGGAGGGTGAAGGGCCATTGCCACTGGTGCTATGGAGAGGCTCACAGAGGAGAAACAGCTCAACCCACACCAAAATAAAAAAAATCCTCGGTGAGGCCCAGCCGCCAGGGACCCCAGTCTATCCATCCCTCCTCATATAAACCAAAGATCACTCCCCAGCCGGGTAGCGAGGACACAATTCAGTGGGTATCTAAATGAGGAGGCGCAACATTTCCCAGCCTTGCATCCTTCTACTCGATTAGATATCCAGTGTTTGAAAAGAAGAAAATCCAAGCAAGGAATTAAAATAAAAGATGGATTTTTCTACCTTGTGGCTCATTTGCGAAAGTCTCATCTCATCTAAACCTGCCTCAGGATAAATAAAATCTCCTTTGCCAATATCTTCAACCGTGAAGATGGAGAAAAGAAAAAAGGAGAATTGCTCTTAAGGAAAACGAAGAGCACGTGAACTTTAGGCTCTGGCTCCCCCACGCAAGATAAGAAATGGAGCCATGGTGCTCGGAAGTTTTGTTTTAGCAGAGGAATTCCCTGGGCCATAGGCAAGAGTTTGAAATCCCACCTGAAATTCTGCCAAACCTGCCGGGCAGAGCAGCTGAGCACATGCCCAGTGCCCGAGGGCAGGCTGGGCCCTGCCGCCGCGATGGCCGTTTGTGCCGGCGGCCGAAGGTCGGCACAGGAAGAAGCACCGAGCGCAGGGAAGGACAAGGGGCCACCAAGGGTGTCCCAGCGCCCACCCTGCCGTACGCTGGTTTCGGAGATGGCACTAAGAAACATTATTTCATTTGAACCTTTACACACCCATCTACGTGTGGGATATTTTTTTAAAGGGATCAGAGTCCAGACTAGAAAATTTTTTGGGGTCCACACAAGAGAAGAGGCTGAAACCCCCCCGGGAAGACCCACAACAGCCAGGGGAGATGGCCCACACGACAGGTGACAGCCCCGCGGCAGAGGTGCCAGCTGGGAAACCTTCTCCACCCAAAAGTTTGTTTCTTCATTGCCTCTCCAGAGTCGTTTCCAGGCAAAACCAAAGCCACAAGTCCCAGCTCTACAGCAAGCTCCACTTCAAAAACTTCTCCACTTTTCTGCTTGCACAACCTTCCCAGGGAGCCAGCGGAGCCACCTGAGCACCTCTAAAAAACAGCCTGGAGTTCGCTGGCTTTTAGGTCATCTTTGGCACGCCGATTGCCATGGTAACACCGAGGATGCGATTCCCCTTTCTGCCCCATGCAGGAAAAGGCTGGTCCTGCCTGCCGGCACACGGGGTGCTGGGTGCTGCTGAGGTACCCAATCCTCTTTGGGGGGGGGGGGGGTCGGGGGGGGGGCCCCCCCCAGCGCCGCGGGAGCACCGGTCCGCCCGTCAGCTGGGTGCTGGGGGCTCCCACACCACTGGCAGGGACCAGGCTGTGCTAAATCCCGTAGGACGGAGCCCGCTCCATCTGGATGCAGTGCCAGACCCCAGCACTATGCTTGGAGGCGAGGTGGGGATTCGTGTGGCTCCTGTGGTGCTCCTGGCCACCGGCCACCCTCATGGCAATGCCATCATGGGGCTTGCCACCTCCACGGAGACAGGCTCCCATCGGCTAGCTGCAAATGCCGATGAGTCAGAATTGCACTTGGATATTCCTCTGCATGCGGAGAGGATTTTGATCCTTAATTATCACCTAATTCACCGGGGCTGGCTGCTGGCGAGGAAACCTCAGCTGCGAAGTACAGTCTGTGCAGAGCGTTGGAGAGCCTAGGAACCTCCCTGCAAAGAGGCAGCTCCGATGGGCGCGAAGGCGCGAGATGGATGTCTCTGATGGCACGAGGAGACGCCAAACCCTGGGGACACTGCCCCTGCATGAGCAGATCAGGCTTCACAAGGAGTTTCGCCCCCCCACAGAGCACCCGGCTGGGAACTCGCACAGGGCAATCGCACTGCAGGCGAGCCCGAGGCTTCCCTTGCCTCCCTGGAAAGGTGCCCTTTGAAGCTACTTTGGGTAATTGGTTGTTAACCGACCTTGCCAGCAATCTCCTGAGCTCCCCGTGGAGCTCCCAAGACAGAAATGCTATCTCCATTCAGCCACGTCCCCCCGCCGAGCAAGGGGTCCCTGCGCATCACCCTGGGGTCCTGCAAGCAGGGTACAGGGATCCGTGCATGGCGTTTAGCTTCAGAGGGGGCAAAGGAGCCCCGTGTGCTGAGCCCTGCGCGACCCCACAGCCATGCTTGGCTCCCTGCAAAGTGCCTGCGGCGCCTGGGCTGGCGGGCAGGAGCGGGGACGTGCTAACGAGGGATTTCTGCAGTGAGAAGGGCAAATCCAGCCCGGCCCACATACACATTTCTGCGTGTCCCCCTGCCATTGAGCATCCCACGCCTCCACCCCACGCCTCCCTGCTGCCTCCTGGGAGTGGGCGAGCGCAGTCCCTCCCGGGGGAGAAGCAGCTACCAGGGCCCCAAAAAGGTGGGGGTCAAGCGTCGCTGCTGCCTGGCGCATTTCAGCAAACAACTCAGCCGAACATCTCTCTACAAACTGATTTCCACGCCTGAAGAGGCTGAGAACTTCAAACCCTGGAGTGAAAAACTAAAAAAAATACCCACCGATAATAATAATAAACCAGAGGCTTTCCAGCCTGCAGCACTTTCAGCATGACTAATATTTTCCATGTGAAATAATAATCCGCGGCGCTAAATTTCTCATCTCTATGCACATTGCAGACAACAGGTGGGCTCTGCCCAAATTCACCTCTGAGCAGGACCTTTTATAAGGCAGCTTTGTGCTCTCGTCATGAGGAAAATAACAAACTCCCAGGGTACCTGCAAATAAGGAAGGTCGGATTCCAGCCACGGAGCTGACAAAGCCCCGAGTCCTCGGAGCAGGATGAAAAATCCTCCTGTTTGACAGCAAATCTTACAGCAAATCCTCCTGTGCAGCGGTCCCAGATCAGAGAGATGATGGAGCGGCCGGGGCCGCCCAGCACCCTCCCTGGGCAGGATCCGTCTGCAGGCTCCGGGTCACCCCCTGCCCTCACCCAGGTGGGACGGTGGCCAAGACATGAAAACCTTTGCATTTGCAGGGGTCTGACCCAGCAAAGCAGCACTTCCAAGCCCTCACAGCCCCACCATGTTGCCCCTGCCCACCTCCAGCCCCACACAACATCCCCCAGCCCCTGGGAGATGCTGCCAGGAGATGCTGAATGCACAGACACTGAACCAAACAGAGGGACTAGAATAAATACAAACGCTCTTCATTTAGTTTGACAATAATTCACGGATGCCTCCAGCTTTCTTTCAAAAAATCAGCCTTGAAAGAGGCCCAGACCTTTCCCAGGGAGATTTTCTCAGCAAGAGGTGACCGCAAAGCCTTAACGTGTGACCGCAAAGCCTTAACGTGTGCCCATGAGAGCTGGGCACGAAGAGGTTAAAACTAAATAACAGCACCTCTGCAGGCAGGAGCCCAGCAAGTGAGTTATGAAGTTAATGACAAAGCAGGACCACGCTCCTCACCGGCTATTCCAGCCCAGGCTCCCTGTAAATCAAGCGTCGGTCACCACAGGGGTGATGGATGTGTGCAGGGCACACGTGCAAGTTATAGGATTTGGTGGGTAATAACTCTGCCGCAAGCAGCTGCCAGGACCGTCCTGTGGGGCTGAGGCATGGGGGTCCCCGTGAGCTCCCCTGGGAAATCGTCACTGGGATGGGGAGGGATGCCTGGGATGGCCCTGAAGGGACGGGAAGGGACACGTGTGTGTGTGTCCCTCCCCAGTGCTGGCCTCAGCACCCTGCTTACCCCCCCCACCCCGGGGCCCTACCGTAGGGTCTTGCGGATCATGTCCTCATCGGTGATGCCGTAATAGGTGAGTGTCTCATTCCAGGTGGGGTTCAGTGTGTTGCGCAGCGTTTTGGTTCTCAGCTTATTCGCCTGGAAAAGCAAAGGAGACGGTGGTCAGCGGGACCTGGCCCCAGGCGACTGTTTGGGCACCGATGGGCAGGGAGGCGGGGGGAAGAGGAAGCACAGTTTGGAGATGAAGGGGCAATTGGTGCTGTCACCCTTCTGCCCCAGCACCATAACCCGACCGGTCCTCAATGGGGTGGCCCAAATCCATCCCGACTGCAGCGGTAAGCAGAGGGGCAGAGACACGGCAACTCACTGGCTCATTTGCAAAGCAATCCAACCCCGCATCCCACATGCTGGAAACAGCCAGCAAAATGGGAACCTTGGCAGAGCGCAGCGAGAGGATGGGGATTTCACTTATACAGCAGGAGCGAGAGAGAGAGGGGGAAAAAATGTCTTTTCAGGTTCATTAAAAAATGCCAATTTGCTGTTCTGGCTGTTTATTTGCATTCCTGCTCCCAGCACAGCTCCCCTTCCTGCCTGACTCAAAATAACTTCCTTGATACGCATTTTGTCAGCACTGGCAACTCTTTCCAGCGCGCAGCTCTGCCAGAGCAGGAGGCCGGGGACAGCGGGGGGGGCAGCGGGGGCTCCCCCAGCCGCTTGTGTCCCCGGCGTGGATGGGGCATCCTGGCACATATCCACCCCCCCAGGTCGGGGAACATTAATCTTCTTACCCCTTGAGCCACCCGCTTCTGTTGGGGACAGAGGGAGAGCAGAAGCAAAGGGCTGAAGGCTTCAGAGGGGGCTTCTCCATCACCCCCCCAGCCCGAGACAGCCTGACAGAGCAGCAATTTTCCCTCTAATTAGGTGTAAAGTCAGAAAGTTCAATCCCTGCCTCAGCCACTGCTGGGCGTAAGGAACTCTCAGGAAATCAATACTTCAAAGTTGCCTCGTGCATCTTCATGGGAAGCTGCTACATTCCCCATCTTTGGTTCACCAGCCCTGAGCTAGAGGCGAGCGGGATGTGAAGCATGGTGTGAAGAAAAGAGCTTGTGCTTGCAGCTAAGAGGGAGTCACCTTGTCGGCACATCCTTTCCCCACCAAAACCACCCCAAACACACGATCTCTTCCAGCTGGGCTAGGCATGGCCACTGGCCAGAGGAGCTGCCGGTGCAGCGGAGCCATCGAGGGACCACAGCCCAGTGTCTCACTCCCAAACGCTTTGCGCA
Organism: Aptenodytes forsteri; assembly: GCF_000699145.1. NCBI lineage: Eukaryota > Metazoa > Chordata > Aves > Sphenisciformes > Spheniscidae > Aptenodytes > Aptenodytes forsteri. The sequence continues at coordinate 2,190,643 of NW_008795131.1, read as the reverse complement.
AAGCAGCTGCTTGCTCTGGGTGTGATCTCTCGGAGGTAGAGGAAGCCTCTGTATTTTGTGCTGTGCTTTCATTTAACTTCCCAAAGCCATTTCTGCCTCTGGAAGAAACCCAGGCCCCATGCAGTGCTGCGGAGGCTGGTTAGGCACCAACCGAGGCTGGGTGAGGAGCTGCGAAATGCCGAGCGCCAGGTTAGCAGGAGGATACCCCCAGAGCAAGGCGTGATGCTCCAGGAGCCAACTGGGATGCAGGGGCAGGGACCCAGTTAGCAGCAGCAGCAGCTAAAGCCCTGCAATGCCAATCTCTTTCCACATCACTCAGGCAGGGGTTTGTTTGCAGCGCAGGCGGAGAAGCTGCCGGCCGGGCTGTGCACGGGCAGCCAGCGCTGCTGCTCCCGGGCACCAGCCTCGCTGAGTTGATCCTTGCGTGCCCGGGGGTATGTCCGGGGGCGACAGCAGAGCGATGCAAACAGAAGGAGACTGCAGACAGGTGCTCTCATTTATGGCCTGCCGTTGCCATCGATTTAATACCTTGTTTGCCTTAAATCTTTCCTGACTTTGTAAAGTTGCTTTGAACAAGGCACTTTATCATACCAGGTTTCATCCCACACCTATTTTATCTCCTTCCTTGGTGATATGGTGGCCACCATGCCAGGCTCAAGAGGCGAGATACGTATCAGAGAGGGAGCGTAAAGCCTGCTGAGGGGTGAAAAGGACAGCAGGGAAAGCGCCCTGATGGCATCCGCTGCCTGCTCAGACCTGCTGGGGCCTGATCCTGGGGCTCTGGGGGGGGTCAGGAAGGAAAGCGGGTTTAGCCAAGGGGGTAACGTGATGGGCATCACCCAGCAGCTAATGCTGCCCTGGGCAAGGGGCCCAAATTAAATCAGAGGAACTGAGCTCTGGGAGCACCTTTTTCTCCCATCTGGAATGACTTAATAGTCAGTAACTAGCTCACATGGAGAGCTCTGCATGAGGTGAACAAATCCCACCCTGCTTCCCATGGCTCTGGCCTGGGCTCTGCCGCAGCTGCCTGGGAGCCCAGGGACAGAAGCACCCTTGGAGGTGCACCTTGGAGGTCCCCAGGACTTGGGGACTGTCCTGCTGCTGGAACAATTGTGCAGAAACATCCAGCCCAGGACACATTCGTGATCCCCCCCACATCTGCTCACCTCTCCCAGAGCAGCTTCAGGCAGTGCTGTTTGGAAACAAGGCACACAGACAGAGCAACCACAGAGGCAGAGGGACGTGGGGACAAGGAGAGGGTCGTGTCCCCCCCCGTGGCTGCTCCGGGCTTGTAGAGTCTGCAGCTCCTGTGCTACCCTCAGCTGAGCTCCCCTCCCGCCTCTCTGGTCTCCATCACTTCCAGCAGAAATGCTAATCAATGCATTTGCAAAACATGGAAATGACAGCTAATATCACTGATGAAAGTGCTCCTGGCTCCCCTATTTTGAGCGGAACTTGAAATGTGGTTAAAAACTCCCTCTACCGCCCTGAACATGATGAATTAATTCAACTGAACCGTAACAAATAAATATACCTCCCCCCAAAAAGGTCTTTCCTTTAGTGTAAAATAAGAGTGCAATTAATATTCATAACACATACATTTAGCATTTAAATTCAACATCCCCATCAGTTACACCAAGCTCTCACTACACATCAATATCTTTAATTACTCTTCTCTCCAGCAAGCACTGAACCTAAGTAGATGGAAATATTTCCCTTACAATTTATACTCTGCTTTATTATGATCTGAGGGGTTTTAAATGCAAAAGAAAAAGGAAAAAATAAAAAAAGGAGCTGGTTTGTTTATAGCTCCAGATCATTTCACTCGGTGGCTTACAGGGGCTTCTTGAGCACAGCGTTCGTACCCCCTGCTCCCCGGGGCAAGGAGTCAGGGCTGGCACCTGCCTCCCGGGCAGTGGTTTATCGGAGAGGCACTCGCTACCCCTGCAAGAATGCTTTTAGCCCCAATTCTTATCTCCTGCCGCTGCTCTCTCCTGCTCACCTGAGTGAGAGCTGGGCAGGAGACTCGAGGTCTGGCTACAGCAACCAGCAGCCCCTGGTGAAGAGCTTTTCCCTGGGGAACCTCCCAGGTCTGATTTCAAAGGGAAAGGCGCAGCCCCAGGAAGGGAAGGAGAAGCGAAAAGGCGTCTCACCTTACTGGCTCCGGGAAGCAAGTGCAATTTGACGTATGGATCGGCCAAACCATTATGGTCCATCGGCTTCAGGCCCTGGAGAGGAAACAGCAAAAAGCAGAGTTAGGAAAACAGCGAGAGGCTGGGCAGGCGGGGTGGCTTCGCTGAGCCCATCTACCGATGCCCGTTTCTCCGGGATGTCATCAGTCCATGGAGCAATTGCACGGCTTCCTTAGGATTGGGGAAGGAGGAGAGTATGGTTGGTGCAGGATCCGGGCTGCACAGCAAAAGCCGAGCACACTCAGCGTTCAAATGTCGTCTGCAGTTTGTGCCGAGGAGGGGCTGCAGGAAGGCTTCTCATCCGCACTTGGCATCGGCCGCAAAGCACCTCTCCGCTATTCCAGCAGCTGACACTGACACCCTGATCACAATTAATTTGGGGGTTAAGTAAATCAGCGCAGTGATTTTCGAGGTTTAAAATTACAGGGTTTTGTCATTTAATAGTTGCTATGAGCAAACATACACCCCTGCTGTTGTGGTGTTACTTTTAAGCGTTCCGAGAGGGTGTGATAGCACCTACCTAGTCTTCGTTATTAAGGCACAGCTGAAGGAAGAACAGCTTTCAGGCCAGCGGGAGGCTTTCGCCAGCCGACTGCCGTGGCGTTTGCAGGGAAATCTGCGGGTACCGGAGCACAAATGCAAGGAAACACTCACTGCAGCCATTCCTGATGGATTTTCTACTAGACCCTCACAGCTCTTAAAGGATGACATGGATCGTGTTTGTTATAGAGATGCTCTGAAGTTGATCCTGCTTCAGGCAGAGGGAGGAGACAAACCTGCTCTTCTTCTAAACACGCAGTGGGCTGAAAATCATCCAAGGGTGATGCACAAACCCAGCCCAAACCCATAACTGCACAGACCACATGGAAACAAACTCCACAGGGTAGGGAAGCAACACAGGAGCATGAAAAACGGAGCCTAATTTTTACTCATCCTTAGTGGAAATGATAATGGCTACACCATGAAAGTACTTGGATTATTTCCAGCCCGGCTGCAGGATCCCTGCAGGAGTTATTTCTAGGCTGTCTGAAGGCAATCCTCTGCCTGGGTCAGAGGAGGGTTTCTCTGCAGAGGTACCCATCCAACCCCAATTCCAACCCGGGCATGGAAACCAGGCTGGGTGATGCTAAAGGCTCGTCACGCCCTTTGTGGGATGAGCAGAGTATTCGGTGCCCAGGATTAATGAGTGTGTGCAGCTGCCAGAGATCCACCTGGCAGGAAAGCATTTGTATGGGCTGCTGGTGGAAAGGCTGTGTGCGATGAAAATGTAATCATCAAGGCCTGGTTTGGGCAAATCAAAGAGGGAAATGCTGGGGTAAATCACTTCCATACTTCACATGTATGAAATAACACACCCAGCTTAGCCCACGGTACCAAGGCAGCCCCTCGGGATGCCCCCATCCCACCCCTCCCTGATTTGCACAACCCGGTCCGAGGGTCTGAGCTGCTCCTGACCTTGATGAGGGCTCTGCTTCGGAGACGAGCGCGCTGCCCTGGGGCAAGGGAGACCAAATGGTGCCCAGCAAAGAGGATTTTGCTTCTAAAGCAGAGCCAAAAGGATAAAAATATCAGCAGCAAACGGAGGCTAAACGGTTCTGCTTTAACCGCAGTGCCTCTCAGGTGGCGTCCCCGGCCCAGCGGAAGAGGAAGGCAGCAGATACAGAGGACGGGAGGAAGGTGGTGGTGTTGGCTGCGGCTCCACGGGCAGAAAGGGCAGCAAGGGGCTGGGCTGGTCCCCAGGCTCCGGGGGGGGATCCGGCCGCCTGGGCACACAAGCTGCTCACAGCTGAGCAAAGCAAAGGGTCTCCACAGCCTCCCATGGCGGAGATGCTCCACCTGCCTGATGCCACGTGGCAAATGAAATCAGAAGCAAGCAAGCAAATTCCCCTCAAAATGGAGAAAGACAGGCAGCTCTGTAATTCACCCATCAATTCAGTTCAATTAAATTACCTTCTGAGGAGGCTATTAAAGGCTTTTTTAACAGATGTGCTATGGAAGACGGAGTGACAGGAGCCTGGAAAATGGCTCCTAATGTCACGTCTACCTCCCTCCCATGTCACTCGATACAAGTTTGGCACAGGGCTGAGTTTAATACGACAGCAGCCCCAATGGCTCTGCCCTGCAAAGCTGCTCCCGTGGGAGCTCACCCCTCCCAGGGACCCACAGGGTGACCAGCACCGTTGCTTCCCCTGCGTGGACGGACCTCTAGCCTAAAGCTGCTCCGAGAGAGCCACAAGGCAGAGGAGGACCACAGGGCTCATTCACAGGGGCAGTCTCCCATTGGCTTCAGCCAGCGCAGCCCCGGCTCCGATCAGTCCTCTTGCTGGGACCAATTTACAGTCCTATGCATCACGGCATGGGCGATGGAGCCAAGACCGAGTTTCATCTTTTCCCTTCCTCTACTCAACCCCAAAATCCCTGCTGTAATCCTATGAAGACCGATGGCCCCACTGCATCCCAGCCGCTGCCAGCTGGTCTCTGTGCCAGTGACATTTAGCTAATCAATAGGATTTAATTACGAGTCAGGCTAATCGGGCTGCCAATTAACGCCACGCTAGAGGCATACAGAAATCACAGGAGACAGATTGGTTCCATCATTTGCTCCACGGCGAGCTGCCTGCCTGGTGAGCAGGCTTCCTGCTGCCCAAAAACCAGCCTGGATACCTCTTGCTGGGCCAAGGCGTCCCATTCCGAAATGGGGCAAACTCTGTGCTTCCACCCTGACAGCCCAGAGGACACACAGCTTCGAGATGGGAATTTCCCTGCAGTGATAAATATTTATGAGTAAATCCATAAGTAATGCTCAGTGCAGACCTCCAGCACTCGGCTTCAGTTGGAAGTGGGGAAGCATCCAAATGCTTAGCAGGGTGGAAACTCCCGGGTGTTTTCTAGCTGCAGCTGCAGCCAGCGGCGCAGGGAGAGCAGCCCAGGTACGCTCGGATGGGCAGTGTCTGCCCTGCATGGCCTGCCTGGGGCCAGGGAGCTGCTTGCACCGCTGCCTGCGCAGCCACCTGAGGCTCGCCCAGGGCATCTTCCTCCCGAAAGCAGGAGACCAACGGAGCTACAGGATAGCACAGCCCCACAGTGTCTGCGCTGCCTCACACCCCTATAGATCCCCCTATAGCAGGCTATTATCTCGCTCCATGCAGCAGGTTGGGCTTTGTAGGACTGAGGAGAAAATGAGACCCTCACCCAAGCCACAGCACAGCATGCCAGGGCACAGACCCTGGCGCCTGCACGTTAATCGTATCATTTTCTGTCACATTTTATAGGAGGGGGTGATGCCCAGGGGCAGCCCGGCCGTTTCCCACACGTGACAGTACAGATCAACATAACCCCAGGAGAGCGCGCGGCGCTCATGCACGGCAGCAGGCAACAAGGGGAGAGCCCTCCTGCCAGCCTGCCACACGGCTGCTCCCGCACTCCCGAAACCTGCTACCAC
>NW_008795131.1:2179546-2184979 GCF_000699145.1 Aptenodytes forsteri | reverse complement strand
GAGGGGAGGGGGTGATGCCCAGGGGCGGCCGTTTCCCACACGTGACAGTACAGATCAACATAACCCCAGGAGAGCGCGCGGCGCTCATGCACGGCAGCAGGCAGCAAGGGGAGAGCCCTCCTGCCAGCCTGCCACACGGCTGCTCCCGCACTCCAGAAACGGGCTCCCACACTGCCCTGATTTATTCTCCCATCGATCCGAGCTGAGCCGCAACGTGCCCGAATTCAGCCGTGCCTGAAGCGTGAAAGGCAGGGTACAGGCAGGGCTGCTGCCAAGACCGAAAGCCATTAGCGCGAGGTGGCCGCTGGCAGCCTGCCCGCTCCTGCCTGCACAGGGTCCTGAGCTTTCTGCTGGCCAGGGAGAGGCGGCAGAAATGCTGGGCACGCCACCGCAGCCCTGCTCCAGCCAGGCAGCGATGAGGTTTCTTAGTCCTTATCACCCCAGTGCCACGATACCCCAGGATAGCCGCTGCTTCAGCCCCACGGTGCAGCACCGGTAAGCCCTGATGCCGCAGCAGTTGCCCGGGGCTCACACCAGCATGGTGGAGGTGACAACCTCCTGCCACCGGCGCAGGTGGCATGGGGAAGGCACGGCAGCTGCCCCACCTGCTGAGACTGTACCCCAATTGCATCCACTGAAGGCAATGCCAAAGTGTAGGATTGTCCTAAGAGGTTAAGGCTGGAGGTGGATGCTCCTTGAGTGTGCCGTGGTCTTCCCTCGTCCTGCAAAGGCAGGACTCGCCTTGCAATCCAGATGTGGACTAACAGCAGCCCCGCACTCAATCCCTTCATCCCCAGGAGGAACCAGGACCCTCGCTTCTCTGGCTAGAGCCTGCAGAGATGCTGGGCACTCTCTGCCTTCCAAAATCAGCTTCCAGATATCCATCTGTTGGCACAATGGCAGGGCAGATCTCTGCTATTAGGGAAACTGAGGCACCAAGCGCCTCGCTCCTGGTGTAAGCAGACAGCCTGGGGATAGCCCCACGGCTACCAGCTTCCACACCCGTACCTCCTGCAACAAAGCAAATCTCCTTTCATTCCCTATTCCAGCTCCATCCAAATTTAGGATATGGTCTTGACCTGAGGGTCTGGAAACACCCAGTGTCTCACAGATCCTGCTGTGAACGTACTCCAAGAAACACCTCAGACGTCCCCAGGCACCCGGCACCAGGGCAAATCCCCCGGCATGGAGCAGTTATCCCGACCTCCTGCACAATAGAGCGGCTGATGGCTGCAGAGCAGAAAACTGGTGGCGGAGCATGACTGATTGGATTTAACCCGCCGCCAGTGCCTCCAAGTGCCCACTGACCCCCTTCCCACTCCCCAGGAGCCGATAAGGGGACTCGGGAGGGCCATCAGCAGATATAAAAGTGCTGGAGATTAAAATAAATAGAGAGAAGCAAACAGATCAAAAGGGAGAGAGGATTGTTTGGGGGAGTTATTGAAGGCAGAAAGAAAAACACTTCTCGCATTGCTGAAATAGTGCAGGTTTTAAAGGCTGCTGGCAGCGACTGAGGCTCCAGGAGCTGCTGGAGGTGGGACACATCCTGAAGGCATCTTCCTTGGGGGCCTGAGACATCGTACCCAAGACAACCAGGCAACCCCCAGCCCAGATCCAAGGGCAACGCATGTCCCGGCACTATGCTGTGGCTCATGCGTGTGGCCCCGGCGCTCACTGGCCACCGCATCGCCTCCTCTACAGCACTACTTCTAACGTCTACGCAGCCAACACCGGCTCCCACCGATGGCAGCCGGGGTCCGGGCCCTTACCTTTTTGTAGTCAAGTTTTGGCAGCTTTCCCCAGGCGAGAGATGAAATGAGAGCGAGCAGATGGCAATGTAAATAAAAGAGAAAAATGGGAGAATGAGAGCAGAATGGAAATGAACAGGACTCGAACGCTTGAATGTCAGAGCAGTGAATGGGGGTCTGCCCACCCCGCGAGCAGGGGTGATGCCAGCGCCGCGTGGTGCCCCCAGCCCTGTGGGACGGAGTCAGCAACCGTTACTCCCGTACAGCCGGGTGGGCACGGCAGGGACGAGGGCTCTCCTTCGTCAGCCCTGACTTTGCTCTCGCTGCTGTTAGATCTATCTCTTGCCGCTTGCAGGTCTCCTTCCTCCTTGTCTTCCACCCACTGCAAACCCAATTAGAAATCTCCTCCTTGGCACCGCTCCCGAGCACACCAAGGGAAACCTGACCCAGAGGCTGCCGGTGAATTCACAGGCGACAGGCATGGGGGTGGCAGGGAGGGAAGCAAAACCCGCCGGCTGCCTCATCCCTGCCTCATCCCTGCCCCGGCAGCCCTGCCCAGGAAGCCGTGGGTGCTGCACTTGTCCCCTGGCCAGGAGCAGCTCCAGGTCTGCCAGGGCAGATGCCTCCACGCTCACCCCCAAAGCCAAGCTTTGTGCTCAGGGTCCTATTTCAGACAGGGAGAGCCCTGGCGCAGGGACGTGTGGGCTCAGCACCCAGCGCAGTGGGCTCTGGGGTGGGCTGGGGGCTGCAAATAAACCAGTTGCAGCTGGAGGGGAGAGGAGCATCCTATGAAGGCAAATCTTCCGGGGGGTCAGCTCACAGCTCGTTCTCCTGCAGTTTCTTCCATCTTCTGTAAAAATCCTCCAGCCCTTCCCAAAATCTAAAGGGACTTCGGTCTTCTTCCACCAACCCACCACTGTTGGGGACCAACCGTGTTGACCTGGAGCCCTCGCTGCTCCGGACCTCGGGCCAGCTGAAACAGAGAGGAGCCGAGCAGTGCGCAGAAGCACCTTCCACGGGCCCGGAGGCAGAATCAGGACCTCAGTTATCTGTTTCTGCTCCAAAATGTGCAAAAAAACCCTAATTGCTTCAATCACACAGACGGCAAAGGCGCTGAGGCAGAGCACTTTGTGGCAATGATTAGCAGCATTTAAAAGAGCCATTTATAAACTGACAGCCGGTCACAGCGTCAAGTAAATAACAACATTGGGCTGGGTGCTTTTCTAAAAAGCATCAATAGCTGTAACCATCTCGGCACGGGGATGAGCAGCCGTCTCTGTCCTGCTGGAAATGCCCTGAAAGGCAGGGACGGAGGGAAGGAGAGGGCAGAAGCACCGGGTGTTGGGATGAAACTGGAGATGGCAAAGGGATGGCTGCAGTCGGGGTCACCAGAGCCCCCGGTGCAACCCAGGGACGGGAGCACACCTGGCCGTCCCCACGCGCTGCCCTCACTGCTGCATTTGCTTGGCACAGCTGCAGTGCCCGGGTGGCCTCGTGGTTTTGGCAGGGCTCTGGTGGCCCCATAACGCAGGACAAAGGTGGCCAGCTCTAGGCATATTCGGTCCTCGCTGTTTGCACGCCTGGCGCTGAGACGTACCTTGGCTTTGTTGATCGTGCAGTGGAGAGCGTTGTTTTCTTGATCGTAGAGCAAGCTGAAATCCAGCGTCCCCAGCGTGGCTGCAAAAGAGAAAAGATGTTATTAACCCGTGGGTCCCAGCAAACATTGCCTCTTCTCCCTCTAAGCACTAAAGGAGTGGATGAAGATGCTAGAGAAATGGCTGCAGACATTATAAAACATAGAGCATCCTCCTGTGAGCCCTGTTACGAAACATGGCTTCATGCTGGGAGGCTGGTGGCCATCCCCCTGTTTGGCCGGTGGGGCTGGCACAGCCCTGGGAGAGGAGCGAGAGGGATGAACGGCTGCGGCTCACCCAGGCACTGCAGCCAGCGCAGAGGCTTTGCCTCCGTGGGCTTTCACACGGGTCACCCCCTTCTACCAGCAGCCCCACGGCAGCTTCCCGTCCCCCAGGAGCTGAAGGGTCTTCTCCGGGAAGATCCAGGCACAGCTAGGACACAGCTGGGACCTGCTGTCGGCATATCTGCCCCCCTCCAGCGCCGCTGGCATTCCCAGAATGCGTATTTGTATACTGACACCTTCAAACAAATGAGCCACCAATGGGATCCCTTCCCAGCTCCAATTTGGCTGCAAACTGTAAATTAAACCCAAGTGAGAATGGAAATACTTTTATGGTTAAAATGAAAAACACCAACAGCTTTTAATCAGAGCAGTGTTCCCTTGCGGCATCTGCAATCCAGGAACAGCAGCAACAGGGAAGCTCCTGAGACAGGACCACAGGGAAGGGGCAGGAGACCAGAACAAACCAGAAGCAGCAAAAGTACATTCGATTTGAGAAATTCTTTCCCTTTGGACAATCTGAGCACATCATGCTAATCCAAAGCAGAGGAAAAGCCTTAAAAAGGCAGGCTTTCCCAAAACATGATTTAACCTTCTCCAAGGCTCCCGGACTCAATTTGCACACCAAAGCCCAAACGCGGAGCAGCACCTCCCCCAGCACAGCTTCGCCTGCCACCAGCCTTGAACTTCCAGGGCGGCTCTGGACCCCGCAACCCGCACTTTTTCATGCCCACCTTCCCTAAAAGGGGTCTGCCCGAGCGCTGCCCTGCCGCCACGCAGCATCCCACCGCTGTTTCCGAGGTAACTGCACCTTCCCACTGTGCACACAGGTTCAGAGCAGGGGGGGGAAAAAAATCCCAAATAAAAACCAGAACAATTTTGCTTAATATCAAAGGATTTTTTGATTGGTTTGCTGCCTGGGAGGTAAGTTAGACGAACTTTATGGCAGGAAATAAGGTGCTTTTTTCCAGTGTAAATAGCCTCTGCAGCAAGGTGCCCCGGGAGGCGGCAGATATTCAGGGGACTGAAACCTTCCTGCTGCAATTTCACAGCGATCTTCCAGCCCAAACGCAAGTGAGCTACAGGTTTGCCTGCTAGCAAATAAAAATCATCGCTCCAGAGCAAACATCTTGCCTTCAAAGCAGAGCAAATATTCAGAGAGATTTCTGTCAGAATAATGTACTCCCCCTTGTTCTGGAGTAATTTCATGGCACATTAGCTATTGGTTTAGGTAAGTCATAAATCAGTGGGGTTTACCTGCCAGGGCTCAGGGAAGATGGAAGCGATACAGGGCGAGACCAAACCTGCAACACCTCGTACGTCATCTCTGGGTTTGGCCCAAACGGGCGTTTCCAGAGCAATTACCGGCAAAACTCGCTCCACATCATGCAAGGAGGAGGAAAGCGCAGCAGTGCCCCAGTGGGCTGGCTGCCCCCTGCCTGTGCTCGGCGATAGGGAGCTCCCGGCCGCGTACGGCAGTGTGCGATACAGGGCGAGACCAAACCTGCAACACCTCGTACGTCATCTCTGGGTTTGGCCCAAACGGGCGTTTCCAGAGCAATTACCGGCAAAACTCGCTCCACATCATGCAAGGAGGAGGAAAGCGCAGCAGTGCCCCAGTGGGCTGGCTGCCCCCTGCCTGTGCTCGGCGATAGGGAGCTCCCGGCCGCGTACGGCAGTGTCAGAGCACCAGCCCCGGGGGGCCGGCGCAGACCGCCGCGCTGGGGCGGGCGGAGCGGGCGGCGCCCCCGCCCCAGCGCAAGAACAGGA
>NW_008795131.1:2169011-2179478 GCF_000699145.1 Aptenodytes forsteri | reverse complement strand
CGCTCCCCGCCGCGCTGGGGCGGGTGTAGCGGGAGGCTCCACAGCACACAGGAGAAAGCCAAGTCAGCAAAACTTGACAAATCTGCGTTTTTGTTCGAGAGCGGAAGATGAAGCCTCCGGTTTCGGAACCTCATCATTTCCACCTGCCCTTTAATCAGCCGCTTCCCGCCAGCCCCGCCGCTCGGCCCTCCCAAGTTCAAGCTGTTATTTTATTTTTATCACAGAAGGGGGCCCACGGCTTAGCCTGCTGGCTTTGGCAATTTATAAAACAAATTAAAAGCTTGGCGTGAAAACAGACTTCAGCCAGGAAATACTGACAAAGCCTCCTGTCCCCTCGGCGCTGCAACCTGCCCCAGGGGCGAGGGCAGCGGGGAGCCCGCTCCGGCAGGATGGGCAAAACCCAAAAGCACCGTCACACAGCAGCAGATGCTTGTTTCGCATTTGGGGACTAAGGTCCTGCTCCCCAGCACTGGCGGTCCACGAGCAAACCTTGAGCAGTTCCCATTCATCTCGGAACTGCAAGGAGGCAGGAGGGCACGGACAGGGATGCGTGGCTCCCCCCAGCCCTGCCAGGCTCCGTCCCCAGCTCTCCTCCAGCCCTGGAGGGGTTTTCCTCTCTGCAGGAATTTTTTTCGTTGATGGTGAGTCTCGATTCCCAAGGAAGGGTCTGCCTTCGGCAGAGGGATGTGGAAACATCAGCAGAACATGTTGTGCTAATTGCTTAAAAACGCAGCCGTATGGAGATGACAAAAGGGATCAGGCTAGCTTGGGGTTTGGCAGCTAAGGTGCCGCTACGGAGCCGAGGGCAAGTGCTGCTGCCAGAGCCAGGACCCAGCAGGGCGGCGGATGCTGAGGACACGTCTCCCGCAGGAGCAGAGCGCCTGCGGCGCGGACGCAGCCACGCTGTCTCCGTGGGAGATGGGGATCATCCTGGGGATGCACTGCTGGGTGACGGATCCAGCACAGCGGTGAAGGCAGAGACAAGGCTGGCGCTCAAGCTGCCTGCCTCCCCGGCCGGCCGCTCCCAGGCAGACTGGCCCCAGGGTTGCTCGAGCATCTGAGGAGATGGCAGGAGACCTCCAGCTGAATCCAGGGGTGGGAGCCACCCTGCAGCCCACAACAGCTCTGTGCGAACCCCCATGGGACCGCAGCCCAGCTGGAGAGCCAGCCCTGCGCTCCCGGAGCGGGTAGCACGCCGAGTGAGCGGTCAGGCACGCCAACACCAAAACACTGGCACAGGTCTTACTCTCACCCCTCCTGCAAAACCACCGGCAGCACATCCAGCCCTGGCTGTGGGAGACTTGCCATCTCCAGCCAGCAGGATTGGGCCCAAAGCCTCTGGGCTGCAGCAGCCACCCAGGGACGCACCCTGCTCTGAACAGGGCCCTCCGCAAAGCGGCTGAATCGCCCTTCTTTGATGGCTTTCCTCCTCCCACCCATCCTCGCAGCTGAGATGCAGCTCGATTGTGCTCTTAATTAGGGGAGCGAGTGCCTAAAAAAGAAAAGGGCAGCAATTAGACTCGAAGCGCTGTTACTAGACGTATTTAACTTGACTGGGCTATTCCGAATGCTGCCCTCTAATCACACAGGCTGCAAATAAAAAAATATAAATAAATGTCTTTGTCAGGCATTACAAAGGCAGCTTTCCGCTCTCCAGACAGCGGGCAGGATGTATCATTATTATTACGATTATTCTGCTCCAATGACAAAATAACCATTAGGAGAGCTGAACTCATTAGCAGGTTCTGACCCTCTTTCCCCTCCATGAATTGGGAGAGATTGATGGGAAGGTGCTGGCCAGGGTCTGGCATTTAACACAGGCTCTAAAAAGGAAAATAAATCTGACTTGCACAGGAACGCGGCCTCTTCTCCCACTGACCTTTGGTCATTTTGATTAATTCAGTGGGACACAAAATTATTAGAGGCCAGCATAACCGGCAGATGCGTCTCCGGGCTTAGCCGTGGGATACGGCGAGCCCGCCTGGAGCCCACGGGCAGCGCGGCGCCCTGGCACAGTGCCGCTCCCGCCCTTGTTGGTGGAGTCGGCAGAAATTGTTTACTTCTGACATTTTCCATCAGCGCCCAGGGTGACGGGGAGGCTGAAGTAGCTTCTATTTATACCTGCGGGATGAAAGGCAAAACGTGGTGATAAATCTGTGCTCTGCTCCCTTATCCAGCCCCTGTCCTTGCAGGCTATGTGCCCTCGCCTGGCCCATGCAGGGCAGCAGATCCGCCCCCTCGGTGGCCTGGGACACCCCAAGGAGAAGAGTTTCTCAGCCCAAGAGATGCTCAAGACATGGAAGAGGCACCGACACTTGAAGCACGGACCCACAAGCTTCAGCACAGCCTGCAGTGGAGGGAACCGACGATTGAGTGGGCTCTTTACCTTTCGAAGTCAGGGAAGCTTTCGCATCGTGACTGCCATTAGAAAGCCCGGCAAGGCTCTACGCTGGGAGAAACTGAGGTGTGCACAAAAAACCCACTATAGAACTAATTAAAAAGAAGTGCAAAAGCCTTAAGTCCCTCTGCTTATCAACATTGCTGCTCCCAAGATAACCTGCTCATGGATTTTGTGCCAGGGAGATCAGAGTGGAGCAGTAAAAAGACTGCTGGGGATTGTCTGGATTAGCTCTCCCTTACAGAAAGCACAGGTTCAGTAACCTTCAGACTGGGTATTTTTTAATGCACTATAAAAGATAGGTCCCTATTCTTCCATTGCTTTAATTTTCCTCTGCAATGGAGATAATTTTAAAGGTCCTGAAAGGCAGCAAGTAATTCTGTGCGCATACAGCCCCATGTAAAATGTCGGTAAATGACTCCTCAGGAGGAACAGGAATTATTTCTTGCCATTTCCAAGCAGGGCCACTGAAGATCGCTTTGGCAGGCGGCTGCATGTGCTCCTGCCTCCCCGGGTGCAGCAGTGCCTCGTCCCGGCCCAGCGGCACATGGCAGGGCAGTGCAGGCAGTGAGCGCTGGGGCAGCTCGAGGACCAACTCCCTGCCCCACGTGGGAGCAAGCCCCTTAAAGCCCCCAGGGTTACAAGCAAGCCCCTTAAAGCCCCCAGACCCCCTGGAAAACAGTTCCGTCAGTCCCAGCAGCCTCCCACAGCCAGGGCTAGCTTGCTCAAAGCCCCTTAAAGCCCCCAGGGTTACCCCCTGGAAAACAGTTCCGTCAGTCCCAGCAGCCTCCCACAGCCAGGGCTGAGCTTGCTCAGCACCCACAGCGCTCCCAGTCCATGCACAGACCCTCTTGGGCTGCTGCTTGCGACTCGTGTGCCTCCGCGGAGAGAGGGTGCGTGGCTTGTCAGGGATGGATCCCACAAGGTGCTGAGTTGAGGTGCTGCAGACCCCGACGGCTGCAAGCCCCCAGGTCTGATGGTAGCACTGACCTCTGGCATGAACGTACAGCCACAGGCATCGCTGCGGGTTTCCGCATCAGCCAGGGAAGGTGGCAAAGGCAGGTGGAAACAGGACACTTCTGAAAGTCAGCATCACCGTGAGCTACTCCGTGAAAAAGCTGTCCTGTGGAAGGTTTTGGACACGTCCCAGGGGCAGCACACCATGCTGGGACACAGACATTCCCATCGGCACGGGAGCATCATGGGACTCTGGTCCATTGCTGCAGGCAGGGAAGGATGTTCCCAGTCCTACGTGAAAAGCCAGCAGGGACCGGATCCAGCACACAGGCAGGAGACCTTCCTTCCTCGGGAGCTCCACAGATGTGGTTGAATTCAACAGGATCAGGAGTGAGGAACAAGCACAACTCTTCCTTCTTGCAACTGCTCCCTGCCTTGTCGTGGGTTTTTCACTTAAAATCTACAGCAATCAATAGTTCTTCATTTCGGAGACACAGCGCCAGCCCCTGGCAAGCTCCGGAGCAGGGAGCTGCTTCTTTGCAAGGCTGGTTGATGGATGCTCATCAGCTCTTCTGTCTTCTCCAGGAGGAGTGTTCAGAGGAACACTTATCTGCTCAGAACAGTTCAGGGATGCAATTATGTTTTACAGCACTAAATGGTCCCTGATGTCAGCAGCAATTAGACTTCCAGCAATTTCAATTTAGAGATGGCCTTCAAATCTCTCCCTTTCTCTCCCTTTAATGAAATACAGTATTGCAATTAACAAGCCCCCAAAATTGCCTTCAGTGTTAAATACAAAGATGAAAGATCCGGGAACTCCTTGGGCTCCACGTTGGAGCAAGCCCCCAAAATTGCCTTCAGTGTTAAATACAAAGATGAAAGATCCGGGAACTCCTTGGGCTCGAACACGTTGGAGCGATGGGTGTCAGTGAAGGGATGAGGGCGGCAGAGTCACCGCAGAGCAGGGAGCCTCCCTCCTCCAGCTGGGCATCATCTCCCCTCCTGCACGCCGGGACCAGGGGAAGGTGAAGGGCTGGGCAGGCTGCTGGGGAGGGAGGCAGCCAGGCAGAAGGAGGGCTCCTCGCTAACCAGCAGCTGCGCAGCTCCTTCATTAGCAGAGATGCTGGAGGCCGTGGCCCATATGCTCCCTCCATCGCTGTTGGAGGAGGGATGCCCGGACAGACCCTGCTCACCCTCGTGTACTGGCCCCGCCGGGTGCCACACATTTATCCCCAGCACTTCAGGGTGTCCCTGGCTATGGCCACTCCCTGGGAACGAGCATCTCCAGGGGCTGAAGGCTCCTTGGAGGACCAGGAGCACCTGATGCACAGCCTCCACCTGGACCACCGACGGGGCAGCCGGCAGGAGAGGGCGAGACCTCCCCCCACGCCAGCACCTTCCCGATACCTGGGTATCCTATGGGAAACCAAACAGGAGCTAATCCAAAGTCACCTCAGTTAACACCCTGCGTCTCCCTTAGGAGGGCTAGAAGCTCCCCGATGCCCTTAAACCTCAGGTCTGACACCACCTGGTACCTACACGTTTCCTTGGTGTAGGCAGCTCCGGCTGCGGTACAGTTGGCAAAACCATGCTCCAGGCTCTGCTGAAATCAGCAGTGGTTTGTTTAGTTTCCTGAGTAAAATAATACTTCTTTTGGCCTTATCTGGATTGAAAAGACGATTCAAAGGTTATAAATAGCAGTGGCAGCATATGCTAAGAAGCTGCGTTTCAGAAGTAAATATCCTCATCGTTTCAATGCACATTTCCCCTCGTCGTCTCTCCTGCCTCCTCCTGTCTGGCCGAAAGCATTGCCAGGTGACTTGCAAACCCTGCACCCCTTAAGACCTTCATTCTTCTTTACGTCTTTAAGCAGCCAGTAAGTAATATCTGCATGATGGCTTTGCCTGCCTAATTATCTCCTTTGCTCAAAATAAGAGTCTTCCTAAATAACTTCTGTGGCGTTGCTTGCAGCAGGCGTCACGAGCAGCCATGCACCAGGACAGACCTCTCAGCTGTAGTTTGGAGAAGTTGTTTTTATGCTGCTGCAGCTTGGAAGCTCACGAGCCTGCTCCTCCCATGAATAAAGCTGGGCATGCTATAAAATTGGCTGGGTTTGTACATATATAAACAGCCCTGGAGCACTGGCAGGAAGGGTACATGGGCAGCTCTTCCAGAAATGCCAGCTCCCACTGCAACCCCCTCCTCTCAGGCTGCCTCCCCATCTGAAAACCCAGAGCCAAACACATACAGAGGAGGGAGGAAATTTGCTCCGAAGCCAAGCAGCAGCTCGGGGGAACAGAGCATTTCTTCAAGGGCTAGAAACTTGCTTGCACGTTACAGAAGAAGGATTGCCACTCCGTTCAGTGCTGTCCCCCAGTGAGAGCAGCCACGGCAGCGGTCCCTCAGAGGGGCCACATTTCTACCTCTGTGCTGCTTGCGCAGAGATTTCAGAGACCTTTAAAAATCTGTCAGGTACAAATTCATGCTGGTGCTGTGGAGGGGAAAGCGCAGCCACTCGAGGGGCAGCAATTTGCTTGGAATCGGGGGAGATGGGAGGCGAGACCCAGCTCCTCGCAGGTGGCACATTGCCACCTAGCTGGCATTTGCTTATTTTTCTTGTGAATCAAGTTCCCCTGGCAGTGTGCCGCCCGACTGGGTGGGAAGCATCCCTGGTGGCTGGGGACCCCAGGGTACTGCTGGTGTCACCAGGCACCAGCCAGGAGAACCAAAGATGAGGTGAGAGCCGGGTGTCCCGAGGCAGTAGGAGCGAATCCCCTCCCTTCCCATCCCCAGATCCCTGCTGGTCCTCTCAGCTCACAGCAGATGCTAGTGCTGGTCCAAGGGCACCAAACCACTCTTCTGCAGGGTTTGTACCAAACACACGTTTCCCCATCTCTCCTGCCTCATTCCACCTCCTCAGCAGCTCCGTCGGGGACAAACCCACTGTGGGAAGAGTCCTGCTCTGTACAGCTTGGGCTCTGGTCCTGGAGTGTCCCTGCAGAGTGGGGACAGAGGAGGCATAGGGCAGTAACAGGTCCCTCTCCCAGGGGCCTCCCAAGGGCCCTGGGATGGCAGAGGGTGCCAACTAAGACCCTGCAAATCCTCACAGCAGCGCTGCTGGCAGGTCTGATGGGAAGGGCTGGCCCCATGCAATTCCCAGTGCTCCCAGAGCCAGCCCCGACATCTCCGCTCATTATCTGCTCTGTCAGCTCCCTGGCCCTGCTTGCTCCCTGCCACTTGCTGCATTCAACAGGCTGCTTACGGCTGCCCTGTGGGGACCATGCTTGTTTTCCTCGGCACCTCTACAGCTCCCGAGTGCTGTGCTCCCCAGCTCCGCAGGGCTGCAGTGTGGTGCCCCAAACCACTGGCCTCAGCCCCACGTGCCCCAGAGCCATCAACCTGAGCCTCTGCATCAGCCTCCCAGTGACGCGTGCCATCTGCCCGTGGCAGTGGGTCCCCTCCCACCCCATCGCACCTCGGCCAGGTCCCTGCCCATCTCTGGAGGGATCCCACCTGCCTCCTGCGGCCCTAGGATTCTTGGTTTTCCAAAGCACCGAACACACGATTGCACACACACACACGTCCCTGCTCCCTGTGGATGCCAAACCACTGCGTCAGGCCACCCTGCTTGGATGGGAGCAGACATTGATGCTTCTCCCAGGGCTGCCCTGCTCTGGGGCTCCCCACAGCCCAGGGAGAGGCTGTCCGGAGGAGGGAAGCTCCTGCTGGCTCCACAGGCACCTCCCAGGATTGCTGGTGGGGTCAGGAACACCACTCGGCAAAGGATTAAGAAATATGGTACAGGGAGCCAGCCCAGGCGAGCTGCAGCAGGGTGCAGGCAGGACCTACCCTGCACCACTCCCTGCAGCCCTGCCAGGTCAGGCAGAGAGGCTGGCAGCTCCGGTCCAGCCCCTGCCCGATGCCACCCTGCAGTGCTGCGGTGACTGAGCAACGCGGCCCCGTCACCCATCAGGCTGGTGCTGCTGGAAACCCAGAAACACCAGGCTGGAGAAGTAACCCCAGGCAGGAACGAGTGTAGGGGAAACCCAGACAAATGCTGCATTTCTCCAGGCAGGGGCAGCTCTACTCCTCCCACCCGGCCAGCCAGCACCATCGCTTCAGTGTTGGAGGAGGGAAACCTGCAGGCAGGTGGGACAAATGGGAAGGAGCCATCCTCTCCTCCTCCTCCCGATGGATCCTGCCATGGCAAAACCCTCTCCCTGCACCTCTCTGGGGGCTGTGCTGGGAGTATCTCTGGGGAGCGAGGCAAGACACACCCCTGCCCAGCAAGCCCTCGCCTCGTGGGTGCTGCACCCAGGCTCTGACACCACCGTACTCAGAGACCTTGGTCAACTCCCCAAACCCTGTGTGGCACCAGAGGGAACTGACACTACCTAACCCCCAACACTGTTTTGCCGTACAGGCGGAGACAGGTTCCCCAGGGGAAATTTAGTGCAGGTGACTAATGCAGCAGCCCTGAATCACCCACCAGGGATGTGGGGGAGCTGAAAGACACTCCCCAGCGTAGCCGATGGCTCAAGTCAGGCTGCACGAATCCCTTCCCAGCTCCCCACCTGGGAAATGGGGCCAGCAAGGCCCTGTCTGGCTTTGCAACTTGGTTGATAAACATGGAGGAGTGACAGTCTCATCCTGCACATTTATGCCAAGCAGTGCCCTGAGAGCGGCTGGGATCATCCCGTGCTGTCCCCAGAGATGTGACATCAGCAGTGCCACCTCCTCGCTCTGCTCTTAGCACCGCCGTGCCTTTGCCAGCGGAAAACCCACCACACCTGGCAAAACAGCCTCAGCAGTTTACCTGACACCTGTTACGCTGCAAGAAACACTTCCTAACACCAGCCAGGGTGAGACAAACACCCGCCGGCCCCCGGCACCGAGCCGAGCCACTTCCAGCATTGCTGGCGGGACTAAACGCAGAAGGCAGCGCCCTGGGCAATCTCCCCACAAGTCACCCGGTGAAAGCGCTGCGCCCCACGGCCCCGAGCACTTTGGCTCCCGCACACACCTCTGGCCCTTAGATCCAGTTGCTCCCATTTCTATTGCTGGGATGAGCAAAGACGATCTAATAATCAGAGCAGCAAATAACCCAAATCCGGTTAAAGTCACTGTTAACTGCCTGGCTGGGACAAACGCAGCTTAGCAGAGATGTTCTCCCTGGGAGCGCAGCGGCTCTCACCTCCTCCAAAGAGACCGTGACCCCGACACCGGGATGGGGAGAGAGGAAGCATCAGTTTGGGGCTTGCACCCAGAACCCCAGCCTCTCCCGGAGCCATGGCTGGTGGTCAGCAGGCAGAGTGGGGCACGGGAGCGGCTGTGCCGCCTTGCAGCAAGCACAGCCCTTCGGGGAGCTCTCCCTGGGGTCATGCTCTGGGGTCTGGCATAGCTGACAGCAGCCCAGGCCGGTCCAGCACCCAGCAGCGAGGGAGTAATGCCAAGGCAGGGCTGTGACATTTTGCACAGGGAAAGCCACCGCCTGCCCGGTGCTGGGCCGTAAACAGCTCAGTGTCATGGGAGCTCAGCCTCCACCTTCCCCCAGGACGAGCACACAGCACCACTCAGCAGCACTGACTCCCTTCCTCGGCATCTCCCAGCTTCAAACTTTGTGCTCAGCCCCTCGCAGGATCTGGCCCCTAAAGGCTGGGCTGAATCAAGACCTTGGGTTTTAACCGACCTCAAGGAA
Organism: Aptenodytes forsteri; assembly: GCF_000699145.1. Lineage (NCBI taxonomy): Eukaryota > Metazoa > Chordata > Aves > Sphenisciformes > Spheniscidae > Aptenodytes > Aptenodytes forsteri. Next base: position 2,170,425 of record NW_008795131.1, on the reverse strand, counting down.
AGCAATGCTATCCCAGCCACCGCGGCTGGCAGAGCCAGAGAGCAGCTGCTTTGCAGCCTGCAAGCTCCACCGAGCTGGGTAGGAAGGACGTTTTGGGTGGGGAGGGGTTAACCGTCACTGCAAACACCTGCATCTACCAGAACCAAAGCCTTCTGTTCAAAAGCCCCCCCGGTCTCGTGCAGGGCTCTGTCTGCAGCTGGTGGGTGAGGAATGACACGCCGGAGTTTGCTGAGGGAGAGGGCAGAGATTTCCCAGGCAGATGTCATTCCGAACAAATCTCCCCAATCTGGAGCTGGGCAATGCTGGAGCGTATCGCCAGCTAATCAGCAGGGTGGCTGGAGCAGGCTGCACCACTGAGACGGATTAACCAAAGGGTCTGAGCCCAGCTGGCAGCTTTCGGAGGCAATGAACTGAGCAGGGACAAGGCAGAGAAGTGCATCAACCACAACGGCAAAGCACAGCAACTGGTGGCTCTTGGGAGACTTCCCTAGTTTGGGTTCAGTGGCCAGACTGGCTGCAGCAGGGACACTCCCAGGGCCTCCCTCCACCCGGGGGCAGCGCCGGAGCCGTGCTGTGACAGCCTTCCTGGCTAGAGCAGAGGGCTTGTCACTGCTGCAATGTAATCCCAGGGATGGACAGCGTGGCCAGCAGCTGGGAAGGGCGCACGGCTCGTGCAGCAAGATGGGGGACCAGTCCTAAAACCCACCCTTGCCCTCAGCACCCAGCAAACTCCCGTGGAAACTTAGGAACTCACTGCAGTCGTCGGACTCGTAGCCCTCGGGGTCCACCACCTCCTCAGGTGCTTGGCACTTGGCCGGCTGCTCGGCGGGCGTTGTGCCATACGCCCCGAAAAGCTGGTCCACGTCCTCGTCCTCCTCGCGGGGGCCCTCGGCAGGGCTGACGGAGGGCTGGCTGACGGTGGAGCGCAGGGCGCTGCTGCGGCCAACGGCGGCGGGGAGCCCGCGGGGAAAGCGGGGGAAGTAGTCGGAGATCTGCTTGATGGGTTTGATGGGGCCGGGGCAGACGTCAATAGCCATGTGCTCCTGGATACTTATGGTCATTTTCTCTCCTTTTCGGAGTGTCATGCATGCTGCTTTCAGCTCCAAGCTCCCCCGGAGAAGCCCGGACTGCGCACAAGGGAGCCGTGAAGTTTCTGCCAGGGGAAGCAGAGGCAGGCGAGGGGGGAAGGCTCTGGCGGGCACCTTACGTGGTTCTCGCGCCCTGAGCTTCAGATGCCGCACGCATGCTGCTGCCGCCAGCTCTGGCTCTCACACAGTCCCTGATCCTGCCAGCGCTGCCTGTGAATAAGTGAGCTAGACGGAGAGACGGATAAGAGGCAGGGGGTGGGCTCTCGGGTGATGTCACCAGCTAGCAACAAAGCGGTACCCAGCAGCGGAGAAATGAGGGCTGTGGC
>NW_008795131.1:2158398-2168975 GCF_000699145.1 Aptenodytes forsteri | reverse complement strand
CCGCCCCAGCCCCAGGGCTGCCAGTGTGGGCAGCCAGCCCCCCTGCCCCATCCCCAGCAAAGCCCCGCCATGCCCGGGGGGGAGCAAAGCAGAAGTTGGGTCGAAGCCCACCTCCCCGCACCCGTTCACCCCATCTCCCTGCCAATGTGGGGTCGGTCCCCGCCAGACCTCTCCGGAGGGGGGGAAGGTCACTGCGCCGGGTCAGGAGCCGCTGTCCTGTTGCGTCGCATCCCCGGCATGCTGCCGAGAGGGAAGCAGGGCTGCCCCAGCCCCTGGGGACCGTGGCAGCCCCCGTGCCCTCCCGGCACGCTGCAGGGCCGTGCCAGGGAGGTGCTCTGGCGCATACTGAGGAGGGGCGCGGGTGGCACGCAGCCTGCTCCCAGCTCCAGCCGCACCGCTGCTCGCAGGGGTAGGGGCAGCCCAGATTTGGCACCCCGCTGCTGTAGCTGGCCCCAGCCCACAGCAATGCCCCCCTCCGGAGCTCAGCATGAGCCGGGCGGGCTGGGCGAGCTGCCCGCAGCCTCTGGGGCTGGGAACGCACCAGGGACTGAAGCAACACATGGCACTTGCTCGCAGCCCGGCCGGCACAGCCTCTCCCAGCCGGCTTGTGGCTGCCCTCATAGAGCAATGCAGCAGGTAAAGCATCGCAGAGGAGCGAACGATGGGCTGGGCCAGGGCCCACAGCCAGCGTGGCCACGCTCAGCACTCCTCTGGCAACCTTTCCGGGCAGGGACGGGGCCCCGTCACCAGCCGGGAAGGGGACAGGCTCCCAGCAGCCTGCCACGGGCTCCCTGGTAAATGCTGAGCTGTGGTTTGCTCAGGGAGTTGGTCTCAAACTGGTGTTTTTACCTCATCTCCTCCTGTGTTCAAATCAATAAATCTATGGTTCCACAAGCTACTGGAAGTGGACTTTTGAGCAAGAAGTGCCAGAAGAGAAATGCTGTGAGAACATGGTGCAAAATGCTGCATAGAAACTCACCCTGCCCAGGAAAACGTGTCTGAAATATTTTGTAGGGGCAACTCCCGCAGTGCAGACTTTCTGCTGGCTCAGGCGTGGTGGGTCTGGCGTGAAGCTGGGATACACCATGTCAAGCCGATCACAGCCGCTACCGCCAAGGTACCTGACAACACGCAGATCCCATATCAATGCACAGAGAACTGCAGTCTCTGCAGGCTGGCATGCAGATGTCTATTAAAAATAAAGCTCAATTCTTTGGAGAATTTTCCCTAAAACCCAGCAAAATTACACCCAACCTTTTTGTCTAATGAAAAATTCCATTTTTAATTCAGATTTTGCTAAATGTTAATGAACTTCCCTGACTCATAACATACTGACAACTAGGCAAACTAACCTAATTTACTTCTCGCCAGGAAGCAAACATTTCTCTCCTGAAGCATCCAAACTTGTCATTGCTCTGTACCTTGACAGGATGCACACGGATGCTCTAATGACCTGGGAGAACAGGAAACCGCTCAGCCGCTCCTTCCTCCCTCTGCCGTATTTTCGCTTCGAGGCAGCTCCCGCTTATTGCGCAGAGGTGATCTGCGCTGCTCTGCCAGGAGACAAACTGCTCTCTTGCAGCCAGGTCCAACAGCGGATCCAGCCTGAGACAGTTTAACCCCCTTCCCACATCCAAGGACTCCTAGTATATTAATTCAGATGGAAATGCCACCTGCTTCGCGTCCACGTGGCCGAGGCTGAAAAACTCGTGGGTGGCAAGACGATGGGTGGGAACGTCATGGGAGGCACAAAGAGCTGCCTCCAGGTTTGGAGCAGCCTGGATGTGCTCATCCGCACAGGCTCCATCTTTGGGTGCAGCATCCAGGATGCAGTGTGGACTCAGACTGAACGAAGCAAAAATTGGGCCTGATGCCCAGAAAATAGCAGCGATTCCCGCTAAGAAAGGGCAAATAAATAAATAAATAAATACATACAATTAAGTTATGTATGGGAGCCTAATGTCATTATTGCCATTACAAAAGCATCATTATTTCAAATGTTTCCTCAAAGAGCGTTAAGACCCAAATAGAAAAGGATTGTTTTACAGGTCAGAAAATCATGGCTCTGGGAATTAAGGTGAGCCCCCAAGCTCTGCCTCCTCCCATGCTGTGCAGTACCCCAAAAGCTGCCCCACACCGCTGATGGCCCACGGCCAGGATCAGGGCCCAGCAGCACCGACGGGAGATGCTCAGCTCACCCAGGGATACATAGAGCAACCAGTGACACAAGGGACAGGGTGCACGTGGGGACCAGATGAAGGGAAAAGCAAAGACAGAGCTGAAGCAGGCAAACCTCCCTGCTGTCAGGGCAGGATTGGCCCCCAAGGGAGAGCCTGTCCCCAAACCTTATAGACTGAAAGAAACAAAACCATGACTTACTGCTAATAGCCCAGATGGGATTTTCTAGTCTCTGACTGATCCCAAGCCTACTGAAAGCAGCTGGAGCCCTTCCTTAGCTTTTAATGAGTCCCAAAGCAGCTTGTTTTTGATAAACCACACTCTTCCTACCATCTCACACTGCCTGAATGTTTCCTCCTAGGCTGCGCAGCCCAATATTTACTGAGGGCTCCCCAAACGTGGCTGGGGCTGGCTGCACCAAGCACCAAGTATGCCAGGCACCAAGCACTGGCATACATGATGAACCACAACACGGAAGGTAAAAGGGACAAAAATAGAGACTTGGGCTGGGAGACAAAAGCAGGGCTTGGAGATACAAAGCCAGTTTCCAGGTAAAGCTTTTAATTCCCACCGTCTGTCTAATGCCCTGGAATGTGACTTGATTTGATCCCTCGCTCTGCCAGGGTGATTCAGAGCTACTGCAGTGCCCACGCACGTGGCCTTCATTTCCCCGAAAGGGGGAACGGTGGCTTCCTTGCCAGCCCGGCAAGAGGGGAGATAGTTTAAATATCACGTGGCCGCTTTCAGCAGTGGGACCGACAGCTCTGCCTGGCAGGGAGCAGAGCCACTCTGCCGGGGGATACTCCATCCCTGGAGTAAGGGAGGACATCCTTTAGAGAAGGTGAAGATGGCCATCACAGAGTCGAAGCAGGAATGGGATGATGGAAAAGAGCACATCGCCCCTGTCAACAGCTGTGTTTCCTGTCTGTGGTGCGTGCAAGTCGTGACAACATCCTTGAGCTCAGCACACGCAACATTGCACTTCAGCAGCTTGTTCTGAGGTGCAACAGACTGGTTCAGCTGCTCACATCAGATGAGGGCATGGGCTGGTGTGCCAAAAGCATCCCATAATGAGAGCTGGGATGTGGGACGAAGGAGCCATCACTCCAACTCCAGCCCAGGCTCAGAAAAGGATCCTGTTCCAGGACAGCTTAGACTTTAAATGTTGTCCTGAACAAGGGGCATAAGCAGAGACTTAAGCACATCCCAAACAAAGCCTGTGCCACTAACTCACCCCGTGCCCTGAGCAGAGCCATGCAGCACCCCAGCTTCCTTATGTGACCGTTGAGCTGTCCTGCCGGTGCCGCGCAAACGGGCGAACAGAAGGAGCATTCCTACAGCAAACAAAACAGCAGCGCGTAGATTAAACACGCATCCAAAAATACAGGCTGTCCTCAGGACACGCTTCAACCAAATTTGTTTCAAACACTAAGCATCAAATTCTGCTGTCAGTTACTCCCGGTTTAAATCAACAAGAACAAGGGCTGATTCCAGTTTAATCAATTCCTTTCCGAATGAAAAGTACAGCAGCAGGACTGCACATCCCCATCGCTTACCAGAGATTTGATGACTGACCCACTGGTTCTTTATTTAATACTTCGTCAGCTCAAACCCAAATGATCTCACAGAAACCCTCCGCTCTGCCGGTGCTGCTGAAGAAGACACGAGCCTGAAGAGTGCATGAAGAGCTGATGCCAAATTAAAGCCTCCGTTTGGAGGAACCACCTCTGGATCCTACACACCCTTGAACCCAGAGGGACCCACTGCAGGTTGGGAGCAGGGAGGTTTGACAGTCACCCAGGGAGGTGACACAAGGCAGCACCAGCACCAGCCTGCACAGCCCTAGCTTTCTTTTTGCTTTTTCCCAGCCATTTTTAAGCCTGTGTTAAGCCACAGCAAGTACCCACAGCCTTAGGCATGAGAGGGTGCCAGCAGGAACCGCCAGCTCAACCTGGCTGCGGAGGCAGGAACGGGGGATACCCACGCTGCCAGCCCAGCTCTGCCAACGCTGCTGGAAGAGACCACTCCATCCCTTTGAGGTGACTTGGGACCTACATTGTCTCCAGTCCACCCCACTGGCAGGTATGAAACATATTTCTTTCTTCTTCAAATAAGCTTAGCTCCAGCATGGCTGTGCGCATGGGAAGGGGGTTAATTGAAAAACAACATGTGCCTTGCTCCTTGGCTCACGCAAGGCGCTGTCTTCTGGCTGATGCACAGCTACCGGCAACGAGGCTGCTTCCCCTGAAAGATCTCTGCCCTCTGCCCTGCTGGGGAGGCTTGGCTGAGCCCGTCGAGTGCGTTGTGGACCCTACCTGGTTAAACACCCTTTGCATTTGCTAAATAAAGCAATAATAAATAATGATAACGAGGAAACTTGGCTAAATAATCCTAAGAGGCTTACTCCAGGCTGTGCCGATTAAGGCTCCCCAGCAGTGCCGATATCCCAGTGCACCCTGGCCCCCACTGCTCCTCTGCGCGAATAATATCTGAGGTTATCTGTGCTCAAACAGGCCCTGCTAACAACCATCATTTGACCAGATTTAACCAGCAATTACTAGCTGCGAACGAAATCACTGTGGTAAAATACAGCCCACACTCTATTACAAAGCAGACACAAACAAACCCTTTCAGAAAGCCAGGCAAAGGGCAACGAGAGCGAGCCCTCTCCCCTCAAAATACTGCTTAAGGTTCCCAGAGACCTTATGAAACACCCAACTTACAGCAAGGGGGGATGGCGTCTTTCTTACCAGCACTTTGCTACCCGCAGATGGACCTGCAAGGGAGCTTCCAAGAGGACAGGAGGAGGTAGGGAGGCATCTGCTCCCTGCGCATCTTCAGCACCATTCAGGATGGGCCCAGAATAGCTAAACTTTCGGTAGGGGCTGATGTTTAATGTGTAGCATATGTTGCCATTTCAATGTGAATCCCAAAATAGTTGGTGTTTTGTTTTGTAATTTTAATGCACTGGTTTTTGGAGTCCTGTGAAATGTCTACTCTCCTGTTCAGGGAGGGAACATGCTGTGCGTGTGCACCCTGACATACCATTTCCAACACATTATTCACCTGCAAATCAACCAGAGTAGATAATCAGTTGCTGTAAATATTAGCTATACGGAGCACATATTAAATACACACAAATTCACTAGGGGTGGATCTGTGCGCAGTGAGAAGGGGAAGCTGCAGGAAAATCCAACTGAATGGTGCACAAGGGGAGGGTGTGCTGCCCCTGTGCATTACTGGCCTGCAAGTGTCTCTCGACATGGAGGCTAAAGCCAGCAGGGCCGGGGAGCAGCCGGGCAGCCTGCAGGCAGGGCAGCCTGCCAGTGAGATGCCGGGTAGCTCTGCAGCTGCGCGAGCGTGGCCCGTGCACCCGCTGCTCCCCAAACCCGGGGCGAGAGCAGAAGCACACCCATCCCATGCACCCATCTAACCTGCGCAGGCACACCTGCATCCCCGGGGGTGGGCTAGCTGCTTTCAGGAGTCTCCCGATGGCAGAGAGGGGAAGAACCATGAGTTCCCTGCATTGGCAGGCAGCAGTGCCCAGCTCACTCGGCTGGGTTAGAAATGCAGGATGATTTAGGGTCAGCCCTCAAAAGAAATGTGAGCCACGTTCCCCACTCTGGTATCGCCACTGCATCGTGCTGTCTTGCAGCCAGCACCTACCAGAGAAAGCAAGACTTGCAGGAGAGAGGGGCCAGGGCAGCCCTGGGCAAAGCAGGACCCCGAGCCCTGGCTGCCCCAAAATGCCCTCCTGCACAAACCCTCCCCCTAACTGCCTTCGTCCTGCTTCACCCTCGCTGTCATCCCGTCTCGGGACACAGCGCTGTCCAGGGCCAGTCCTCAGGGATATTTTCTTAGGAATGAGCCTTTTTTGACTTTTTCCTCTTATTCCGCTCGTGGTCCTTAGGTTCCCCCTAACTTCAGAGCCTTAGCAGGGGTTTGCCATCGCGAGGCCAGGCAAAGCCACCTTTTCGCATCACGCTGGCTCTTTTCGTTATGTACCTGTAAGCTAAACGCAGACCAAATCCCTTGAATTCACAGGAGGGGAGAGTTCTGCGTAGCATCAACTCTTATTAGGGTAATTTTATCTGCTCTCATTGCCTTTCTGAGCTGGAGTCAATGTCCTCTGAGATTATCCAGCTGACTTGTCTTAGTAGTTTTACCCTGCTTTTACCTCTTCCCTTCCCGACTGTCTCCCAGCTGCAGGAAGATGACAACATCACTTCTCAAGACTTTCCAGGCAGCCAGGAGCAAAGCCCAATGTTTATTCTGCAGCAGCACCTACCCTACAACAGCTTGGACAAGCAAGGAGTGTTGGCCTGGGGAGCTGCACTCAAGCTGGGCACCGCTGCCTCCCTCACACCCAGCTCTTCAGACTCCATAGATGTCCAGAAACAGAGTTAACATCAGCATTTAGGGCCTGGCCCTGTTGCCATGGAAATTGATAGACTTTCTGCTCACATTTTGGTGGGAGGAAGCATTTCAGGAGTCACCACTAGCTTCCAGAGTTAACACACGTGAAGCCAAGCAAGGGCAAAAAGCAGCCGAGCTTCACAGAGAAAAGGGGAGGACTGCTCGTATCCCACGCTCCGAGAATTTGGAGCTGGATGCAAGCAGAGGGAAAAGGCCACCGATAACAGGCAGCATCAAGATGCTGCACAGCGAGCTCCAGGGATTCATGAAATAACATCTTGGTTTTGCAGAATTGAAGAGCAATTTGGCTGCATTAAGAGAGCATTATAGCTGCTCCTCTCCCACATACACATCAGGCCAACGACATCCTGTCAAAAGCAATCTAGAATCATAGAATCATAGAATCATTGAGAATCATTGAGGTTGGAAAAGACCTCTAAGATCATCGAGTCCAACCGTCAACCCAACCTCTTCCAATGTTTCACCACTCTTTCAGTAAAGACATTTTTCCCAATATCCAATCTAAACCTCCCCTGGTGCAACTTGAGGCCATTTCCTCTCGTCCTATTGCTTGTTACTTGGGAGAAGAGACCGACACTCCTCACTACAGCCTCCTTTCAGGTAGTTGTAGAGAGCGATGAGGTCTCCCCTCAGCCTCCTTTTCTCCAGGCTAAACAATCCCAGTTCCCTCAGCCGCGCCTCACAAGACTTGTTCTCCAGACCCCTCACCAGCCTCGTTGCCCTTCTCTGGACACGCTCCAGCACCTCAACGTCCTTCTTGTAGTGAGGGGCCCAAAACTGAACACAGTATTCGAGGTGCGGCCTCACCAGGGCCGAGTACAGGGGCACGATCACTTCCCTACTCCTACTGGCCACGCTATTTCTGATACAGGCCAGGATGCCATTGGCCTTCTTGGCCGCCTGGGCACCCTGCTGGCTCCCGTTCAGACACTGCTGGCTCATGTTGATCTAACCAAAGCCCCCATTCCGTGCTGATACTTAGTGCAGTAAATGTACCTGTCATAGCCCTGCAATGGCTGGCGGAGCTCTGTCCTGGCTGCTGCTCCTCCCAGCTGCTGCCAGCGCGGCTGGGAGTTGTCCTGCCCGTTCCTGGATCATGAGGCTCAAACAGCCTCGGTGAGCTGCGAGGGAATCGGCTACCAGGGCATTTTCCTGGCCGCATCCACAAATCCCAGTATCATGCCAACATTGCAAAAAGCAACACAAATGAAAAAGCAAAATGAGAGGCCCTGGAGCCGTGCAAGGAGAAGGGCAAATCCATATCTACTATAGGGTCAGGCTGTTGGAGGGGGCAAACGGCCCCAGCTTCCCTGAACTGGGCAGGGCTGCTCATGTTTGCACCACAGAGACAAACCCACTCTTTTTGGGACTGCAAAAAGTCCTGTGGATGTACCCGCAGGAGGTACCTGAGGGAGCAGTCCTGCTGGCTGGGGAGACAGCAGGGTGGTGTGCTGAGCTCTTCCCCGGGGCAGGCAGCTCTGAGCTCTTCGTGGCTGCCAGCTGGCACAAAGCTGCAGGAGCAGCCGTCGACGAGGAAGCCCCGCAGTGCCCCGGCAAGCAGCTACACCGGCACCTGCGGGTTAGCAGCAAAGAAATTGAGGCCACAGCCGAGACAAGCAGACTCCTGCCCAGAGAGCAGCTTTACCGACGGCGTTGAGGAAGGCAAGCCAGCCTGCAGGATCCTTCTCCTCTCAGATCTATGGGCTATTTAGCCATCTGACCTTATGTCACCCGACCCAAGGCAATGCAGGACAAATTTCCATTCCACCGTGAGGAAGCCCAAGCATTTTCTAGCTCTGTAGTGAACCAGGGAAAACAAAACTGCAGAGCAAGAGATAACTACCAGCCAAAAAAAGGGGAGATGGAGGGAGAGGTGGACAGCGCATGGTTCAAAATACAAACATTAAAATTATACCTATCTAAGGGGGGGCACCTCCCAGGTCATTAAGCAGCCAGAGGAGTCACTAGATGGCCCTGCTAGTCCTGTTCATCTGATCACAGCAATGGATATTAAGAAATGCTAGCTTAGCTACTCTGCAGACTTTTGGGGACTGTGAAATCTGCTCTGAGTTTCCTTCTGGGAGGAAGGGCCTCCCGAGGAGAGTGTGGCAGCAGGTGGTACCTTGGCTAGGCACGTGGAGGGGACTCCCCAGGACACGTGGCACCTCCGGGCCTCGCCAGGCAGACGAATGGTCCTTCCTGGTCCCGCCATGACCTGGGTGTCCCCTTCCCTCCCTGAGACCATCTCCACTTGCCAGAGACACTGCAAGTCTCTGCCTCAGCGTAATCATGTTGACAGTGATGGGTGTAAGAGCCAGGGAACCATATTAATGAACATCGTGTTGCTGGATAATCATGACATTAGCATTATTGGATTAGAACATTTGCATAATTTGGGCACGAGCCACTACCTGCACCGAGACATGTTTACATGAATTTACATCCATTTGCATCCCAATGAAGCTCCTCCAACTGCATCCTCAGCAGCTTTCTGGGTGACCAGTCATGGCCATTGGCAGCTCAACCCCAGGGACCATCTCCTGCTGTCATACACTATCCTGGGCCACTCAGATGCCAACAAAACAGCAACAATTTTCCTCCTCAGGGTCTTACTCTCACAGGTTACACCTCAGCTGGGATAGGCATGTCCCTTGCAGGGGTCAGGACCAACACACCCCAGCCTCAGCATCGGGGTCACCCAGGCTAAAACTGTCCCCTTCCCAGTCCCCATGGATTCTTGCTGCCTCTCGAGAGCCCAGCTCCCAGGTGGCAGGATAACAGGCAGTTAAGTCCATCCTACTCACAGCTGTGAAAAGAGCTCGATAAAACACTCCCAGCAGGCTGCAAAGCTTGGAATTTAAGAGGCCAATAAAAAGAACCCAAAATGAACTCCTTTCTCTCTCTTTTTTAAAAAAAATCACATGATCTTTGATTCAATTACTTAATTTTACAGGAAGGGGGAGAGAGATTCAATTACTTGATTCCTGATTTCTTAACATAGAAATATGGACTCTGCAACCATGGACCACAGAAAGGCAAAAAAACCTTCAAAGCTGCATTGCAACAATTTGGTGGCAACATCAGATTTATACAGCTGTAAGAAATAAGCAGTTTCCTCTCCTGGCCTCCTCAGCAGAACCTGCTCCGGCATTAAAGCAGTACAGTAATATCTGAGCACAAAGTCCTGCAGCCCACCCACAAAATTACAGGGCGAGAGGCGGGCAGCGGAGCAGCTGCCTGACTATATGTCCCTAAGTGCTCTTCTAATGTAGAGCTGCATGGGGAGTTACCGAGTCCCTTCTCAGGCCCGGTAATTACGAGTCGGGAGGGACCAGGAGGTGCACGCTAACTCCCCAGGCATCTCCAGCCCCAGAAGTTGCCGCTGCGCTCCTTCCAAACACTGACATGAAAACAGACAAAAGGACCGGCCCGCTGGTGTCCAAACCATTTCCATCAAGACTTGGAGTAACCACAGGCCTTGCCACCACTGAAAGCTTTGCAAATTACAGTGACTTATCTCCAAGCGCTGGCCTGCAAGATGCAAAGAACTAAACCCTGAAGTGCCCTTGGGATTAAACATGCCTGAACCAATCAACGGCAATGAGAGCAGCAAATCCTGCGGGGAGTTCAGTGGGAAGTCTGCTGGGATATGGTGAGCCGGAGCAGCCCTCTCTCCCCTTATCTGGTGCAGGTAATGATGCTGCCACGTAAATAAAAGCACTGCTTAGATGAGATCATCTGGTATTTTTGGTGTCTGTTCACCCAAACCAATCCAGATCCACTTGGTTTCTTGCCACTTCCTGCAGCTGAAGAAACTGGAAGGAAAAGAAGAAGCATTAAGCCACCACTCACTTGGTGGAATCCGACCCTGGGGGACCCCCACTCTCAGCCTCGCTGTGCCCAGACGAGCCCCCGTCCCGTTTTGCAGCCGGATCGGCTGTGAGCTCATCAGCCAGGCTGCA
>NW_008795131.1:2153706-2158284 GCF_000699145.1 Aptenodytes forsteri | reverse complement strand
GAGAGCGTGGGCGTGCACCACACCCCCCCCCCCCCCCAGCCTCTCCCCAGCGAAGCAGAGACCAGCCCTGTCGCTGCAGCACAGAGGAAGGCGACGAAGGCGGCCTGTCCCTGCCCGGCTCCCACCCACCACCTCTGCCACCCATCTCATACAGCTTCAAAGCCTGGCATTTAGCATCTCTCTGCTTTAACCACTCAAGTTATTAAATGGGGACATTTTAACTTGTAAAAAACTTGTCAAGACCCTCGGCTGGAAGGCAGCTGAGAAGCTCCCAGTGGCTTTGGTAAACTTTTATTCTTTATTTTAAGTAGAATGCATTGTATTTCACTCCAAAGCGGAGCTCAGTTCCAATATCTGGAACCTTTTGGACTCACAAAGTGCATGAGAAATAGAAACAAACTTGACAGAAGGGTCAGAGGGACTCTATCTCAATGGGAGGGAGAGAACCAGAATTTCTGGCTGAAAAAACCCTGCTTGGAGGAAGAATACGTTTGCACATGATTGCGTCATTAGGTGCCGATGCCAACTGCTAATGCCTAATGACTCCGTGTCACAAGCAATGAAGGCGGGAGCCCAACGTGATGGCAACAGGAGGAGGGAATGGGCTGGTGCATTGCTGCCAGGATATGGGCTCAGGCAGGGGCAGAGCACTTACATTATTTATGACCACGTAGATGGGATGTTGAATCGAGGCTGCTCGAGTGTTTGATCAGCCCACGGCTGTCAGCGTGGCTCACAGCTGGAGACACCAGATAACAGGAGAAAATTAAACCCCTTTTCCTCCCTCCCCTCGCCTCTCCTAGTGGGCCTCTCTCAGAAAAGAGGAAGGAGGGAGGAAAGAAAGCTCAATAAATTAGGTCCACTGCTGTACAACCTCTAGCCCTGCGCCTCCTCCTGCCTTTGCTGGGGATGTTGGACCTCCAGCAAGGGCTGTCAGGTAGAGCCTGGGGGATGCGGAGATGAAGGTTCAGGGATGCAGCCCCCGGCACAGGAAGGGAAAGAGCCCAGGGAGCAAGGCGGCTGTAATTTCCAGCTAGGGAGGAGCAAGCACAGCCCAGCTCAGCTCAAACCTTTGCCCTGATATTCCCAGACAAGCTCTACGCAGAGCCGAAGCAAGGCAGCACTGCGAGAGCAGAGCCAGCGCCGGGAGCAGGCAGCTGTGCTCTCATGGCTGCAGCCCGGGTGGAGGAGCAGGACCAGCCCCGTGCACAGCTCTGGCTGTCCTTGCACGGTGGTTTGCAGACCCTGACCAAGGTGGGGCTGAGCTCCCTCGGGCATCCCTGCCCCGCTGCAGGGTGGCTGTGCTTCCACAGGCTGCTCCCCTGTTGAACAAAACCGCTTTCTCTGCCTTTCCCACACGCTGGTGTCTCACCCACCTCCTAAATACATCAGTGTGGGACTGAGCCCGCGCTGCAAAAATCTGATTCCTGTACGCTTCCCTCTCCACAGAGGCAATGAGAAACAGGCTGCATCCGATTTCTTCCCTTCCTTTCCAGTCCTTTCACCCTCCTTTCCCTATCTTCGAGGAACAGATGCAACCATTCATAAGCATGCAAAAGAAAGTGCATATTTGCCTTTCCAACTGCAGTGCAGCTGGTAAAGCACAGGAGGGAAAATTATGTTTTGTATGAATACACAAATTATCTGCACTGATCTTATTACACTTGAATGGCAAACCGACAGAAAAAGAAAACATAAAAGAGAAAGGCATTGTTTGGGCTGCACCAGTGCAGGATCATTATTGTTTATCCTCTCCAACTACTCCATCATCCTAATCCCACCATCTCCCACAGTGACAGGTCAGTAACAGCGATCTGCTAAATAGCATGATACAGAGGCTGCCAGAATGAATACAGGCAGGATGCAAACCCAGCGAGGGAACGCCTGGGAGACGGCAGCACCTCTGGATGTCTCGCCTGCCATTCCCAGGCACGTCCAGGCCAAGCATCCAATAACTCACAAACATTATCAGCGCTAAAAAGATTCATGTTACAGTGGTACCAATTAGCATCAGAGCGCTGCAATACACAGGGGTGATATATAAACAAAGGCTCAGTAACTCCCTAACCCAAATCCACACAGAGATATTCATCACATGAATAAATCCCCAAAGCCCACAGCAGAGCTGTGCAAGAGGGGACACAAAGTAGAAAGTTCCTCCATGCCCCGAGGATCATCCCTTACATAGGACCGATGCATGTGGCTCTCTGCAGGCTCAGCACCTTGCGCTGGGGGTCCTGGCTCACCAAGGCAGCACTGGAAGGAGTGCAGAGAAGCACGAGCAGCTCACTGCAACCCGACAAACCCCTCGGAGAGGGGTTGGGTTTGTATCTCGGCCACATGGCAAAGTCCTCTGCAGGGAATGCAGCCTGTCCTCCCTCCCCAGCCTTTCTCCAACATAACAGGGAAAAGAGTCCTTCTTTTAAAATTTCCATGTGGTGAATGACCTCTGTACCCTGGGAGGGCAGGAACCAAAAAACATAGTTAACCACATTAATTCCACCACACAATACTTTGTTGGAATAGCTTTGCAATCCCTTAGGCCTTAGATGCAAAGCTGTCCATGACCGCAGAGGGCTCAGGCAGGACCCTGCGGGCAGCTACTCCCTGGTGCAGTGGCATCCGATTAGCCCAGGTGACAGCAGCTAATTCCTCACGCTACAGACAACACAGCAACTCCGGCAAGTACAGAAAAACAATCACAAGGTGGAAATTCAAACAGAACACAAGTCACCTGCTATCAAAACAGGGAAAATTTGGCAAGTTTCCTACTTAGCACTTACTACATCAAGGCTGCTCAATGATGCTAATTAAACAGGTACCTCCCAGACATAGCCAGAAAGATTTATATCCCTAATTTGCGTTTCTCAGTTTATTTTTCTGTCCTCCAAGGCACCACTTTAATGGCCATGGTGTGATTGCTTGGAGGAGTTTAATTTTGCATGAGTGTCATTTGAAGATGAAGGTCTGTCCTGCCAGTGGCTTGATGATTACTCACCCAGGGCCCAGATTCTGCCCCCTGCTCTCCCACAGCGGGGCTCAGCTGTTCACCGAGATTTTCTTGGTCTCTTGAGCTTGGCTTCACCAGCAGAAAAATAAATAATGCTGGGCTCAGGCGCTCTCAGTGATCCAGCTGCTGTCCCCGTCCAGGGGCTGGGTATGTATCAGTCTGGGGACTCTTTTGTGGGTGAATGAGCCTCAGAAATATCCAGCGCAGAGCCAGCGCGAGCAGCTGAGCTGGGGGACGCTGTGCAGGGTTGGTACTACAAAGCAGCACAGCCCTGCAAAGCAAGGACCAGTCTTGGAGATGTGAGCTCTCCTCCCAGCTCCCAAATCCAGCCCCAAAAACTGAGCCCAGAAGGTAGCTGCTCCAGGACACGTGAGGGGTTGCTCCGATGGGATGGGACAGGACAGCCAGAGCAGAGGTGTGTAATTGCAAATAATTAAAAGCATCCACGATCCTGTGATAATTACTCAGAGCTACCTCTGAAAGCAGAAGTCAGTCACGCTCAGGAGGGGGAAGGTGTCTCTGCCAACACCCCTTGCCCAGATGGCCCTGATAAGGCCCTGATTAGCAGCAAGTTTCCAGCCCCAGATAATAACTGCTTACAGCGATTAGGCTGGTAGGAGAGTTGATGAGAAAGGGAGGCGGTGATGCATTTGGTCAACTACAGAGTAACAGGGAAGCACCTAGGAGGAAACGGCATATAGCTGGGTGCTGAGAGAGGGCTCAGAGCGTAACAGCTGCTGTTAAACTGATACAGTCCACAACAAAAATACTTTAAAACCACAATCCATCCTTCCTGGCAAAATATGAATATATCGTGTAAAGCCACTCATTCCAGAGAGGGAAAACAAGCGCAATAATCCCTCCAAGATTTTACAAACAACTTCCAGTGCCAGACAGAAATCAGTGGAAGGAAAATGAAATGCAACGGATGCCTTCAAACAAACCCACAGAACCTCTGCGAAGCGTGGAGGTGAATGTGTACAGCCCTCCACCTCGAGGGGATCTGAATTCGTCCCTCTAAAGTGCAGCTCCCAGGCACTGCCCAGAGCAGCACCCTTGGGTGCTGCGCGGGTGTCTCCAGGGATCACTCAGCAGTGGGGCACAGGCCAGCAGCAACGCACTACACCAGCCACGGGGCTGGGCTGGCTCCTTTCATGCTTCGCTATGAAGGTAACAAGAGGAAATATTTCCGCAGGGAGAGAGGCGCAGGGCAGGGGTGTACAAGAATGTGTGTGGCTGCCTGTGTGCGCTGCCGCATGTCACTGGCAGGCAGCACACATCGTGTTTCTGTCTCTGCACTGCCATGGAGCTACACGGCAAGACCTTCGTCTCGTGCCTCTCAAGCATCACAGGCATTTCTAGCGCTACCTGAATATACTGCTAATAAGAGGCAATGGTCAGGAAGGAATTTGAAAGAGCAGCTCAAGATAAGTTTTTGTCCTGGTTTCGGCAGGGATAGAGTTAATTTCCTTTCTAGTAGCTGGTATGGTGTTTTGGATTTAGGATGAGAACAAAGTTGATAACACCCCGATGTTTTAGTTGTTGCTAGGTAATGCTTACACTAGCCA
>NW_008795131.1:2112712-2153369 GCF_000699145.1 Aptenodytes forsteri | reverse complement strand
GCTTGGGGACTGGCTGGGCATCGGTCGGCGGGTGGTGAGCAATTGTACTGTGCATCACCTGTTTTGTGTATTATTATCATATTATTGTTATCATTTTATTTCAATTATTAAACTGTTTTTATCTCAACCCACGAGTTTTTCTAACTTGTGCTCTTCCAATTCTCTCCCCCATCCCACCGGGTGGGGGGGAGTGAGCGAGCGGCTGCGTGGTGCTTAGTTGCCGACTGAAATTAAACCACGACAGTTTTCCACAAGATGCTGACCCGTCACCTGCCATCTTGTGCCTGCTGAAAGTTTCATTATTTGATTGCAGCATCGGCCCTTCAAAAAAACTTCCCTGAACTCTCCTCCAATCACACCCACCTGCGGAAACAAGGTGTTATGATCGGAAGAGCAGTCTCCATCACGGAGAGGAACAAAGTGATGGGGCAGTGGCAGGAAGAAATGGGAGAGGTGGGCTGGTGAGACATCACTGCCACCAGCCCTCTTCCCTGGAAGGAAACATCTTCTGGGAGGGGTGAGGAGGAGGAGAGAAGAGCAACTGCTGCTAAGTTTTATTTTACAAATAAACTTCAGCCATCTGCAGAGATTATCTGCCATTTTGTGTCACTGTCCGAGCACTCCAGCTGATAGTCCAGGGCCCTCACTGTCCGATTCAGTAACGGCCAGAAACACATTGTCTAAACACCAGCTGGTAGCCCATTTGCTTCAGCTACGTTGAACTACTATGCATGGTTCCCAAAGAGAAAGCATCCCCTTTCCCCTCAGACCATAGCTGTAAAAATCAAACATGGAAACTTGGCATTTCATTGTCAGTTTTTGATTCAGAGAGATCCCGCAGTCAACTTTCCCATATACTGGTTGTTGTCATGGCAAGCGGAGGGGGGAAGGGACAACGTAAGAGGTGGTTAGTCCTTGACACACTCCATCCTTGGACTAATGGCAGCTCCCCAGCAAAACAATCCCAACAGCAATTATCGAGAAGCTTTTAAAATGGGAAAAAGCAAAAACAGATTAAAAAGCCATTTGAAACCTTGAAGCTGAATGCTGAGTGGAAGGGAACACAGAGCAGCCAGGGCTGCACACGCTCGGCGAACAATGCGGAAACGCTTCTCTGTAGGTAAAGCTAAATGAACCCCAATTGCCAAACTGGAGCGAGTGACGAGCGTTGGGAGGCCACGGGGACGGCACTTGACAGAATGACAATCGGTGCTGCTTTATGCTTAGTGGTTACAACATGGGAAACCTTCCACAGAGGGGCTGAGAAGCAGACCTGTGCCCCCTGCCATCGCCAGCACAAGGTACCAAAGACAGGCAAGACAAAAGACAACTTTCAAGTGCAGAATTCAATTATGCTCCAGCCATGTGAATCACCATTCCACTGGCTGGATTATTTTCTTTCCCCGCTGGAGCCAGCCCAAGGATTTAGACAGTATCCACAACCTGGGAATGGAAAAAAACTTTTCACTGTTTCAAGAATGGCAAGCAGTTGTTACTGAGCCAAAGCTTTATTGTTTCCAGTAGTAAAACACTACATAAAAGTTGTAAGGGATGGAGACGAGAACAATAAAATAATAAAAGAAACACAAACGACCAGAGCAGACTGAGCACTGTTCACTGAGCCCTTCTTGCCCACCTTGTGCCAACGAAAAAGGCAGTCAACTGGTACAGGTTTTGGATAATATTCCAACCAAAGCTACAAAACAACCAAGAGAGACGCAACAAAGAGAAGAGTGGTCTTTAATAGAAAATACGTGCACAGAGCCGTGGATGTTCCTCTATCACATTCATATGTGGGAGATCACATTCTCCCGGGCTAGATCTTTCCCTTGACCCAAGGGGAGTCTTTCCATAGACGACCAAATGGTTCTGGTTCGAACTCAGGAGGAATTACTCCATGGAGGTAAAATACAGAGGTAAGAAAGAAAAGTTTCCAGTCCCACTGGTACACGAATAGTCCCAAATTCATCTCTGAAAGTGTTTTATAAAACCTAGTCTCAGTTAAAAATCAAACTCATGCCTCAAAGTGGCACAGTAAGCTAGCAAGGATTACCAGGTTCCTGTGCAGAGCTGGCAACCCACAGTGTGGTAAACGGCCCTAAGAAGCAAGGGCGGGGTGAAAACACGACTGACCTGCCTGCACTGCCCAGGAATGAAGCACAAGAAACACAAGAAGAGTTAGAAATTACATGCTCAATTTTAAAAACTCTTTCCAACTCAGCATAGAGATTTTGATGAGAAAGTAACAGGTTTAAAGAAAACGGAGTCGATTTTTAAGTGTCTTTTTCCTGCTCCTTATTCTACAGCATTAACTTAGGCTGGCAGGCCAGGCAGTCTGAGGCACTGTGGTAATGAGAGCGCGAGCAAGACAGCCTTAGCAGGACCGTCAAAAGCTCCAAGGCAAGACAGGATTTTTTTGGTGGCAAAACACTTCTGAAATTGAAGACCCTACAGCTCTCAGAAGAAACAGCATGACTTCAGCTCTGAAATCATACCAGCATTTCAGCAAAAGCTGACTTTTGAATTTACTTTTTCAGAAACAGCGAATAATTTTGGCATTACCCCTTTCAGAGACGGAGCTGGTCGAGTCTCAATGGCCAGGTTTAAACAACACAGACCATGACATAAAGCACCCCTCAGTGGAGAACAACCTCATCCCTTGCTCTCTTCAACACCGATGTTGTGAAGCCCATGTTCAGTGGTTTCTCTTTATGCCATCTCAAAGAGCCCACATCGTCCAAAGGTTTTACCTTCATTTTTAAAAGGGTGGAAACAGATCACAGAGGAAGAGCTGGAAGGATTTTCCCAGCAACTTGCCATAGCGCATTAGCTGGAACAGCAGAAAGGGAACAGTCCTCTGTTGGACCATGTTCATTTAGAAAGAAAGTCAAGGATTGATTTCCGATCTCCTGTTAGAGTGTTCCAGCACCCAATCTCATTTATCTTCATACTGCACCCGTTTGTAAGAGCATATACTACATGCGCACAAAGTGCCCAGCAGCAAAGGAGAACAGAACAAAAACGTAATAACCAAGGGAAAAGGCCGACATTAACAGGCACAAATTGCCTTTAAATCCATGATTTCAGAGGGAACTTTTTGGAATCCTTTGTTTCTTCAGCAAAAGACAGGTCAGATCCAAAGCATTTAATAAAAATCCACAGACTCCTACTTGCCTAGTGTGGGCTTTGTTCAACCCTTCAATGATCTAATTGCTCTAGAGATGTCAGGTAATTTGATTTTTCTCATTTGTCAGGCCTTGGAGGGAAACTGTCCATCCTGGAGAATAAGCAGGACCGAGGCACGCAGCTTTCTACAACCTGATCATGATGACACCATCACAGTCAGCCAGATACTCAAGACTTGCAGGAAAAAGGTAAAACAAAGGCCCCTGCTCATGCAAGAGATGACAAGGTGTCCACGTGGGAGGAGAATCTGCAGAGCTTAACAAGATAAAAGTAATTTGAAAGCTTTTATCCAACTTGGGTATGCAAAGGCAGGCAGCTGAGCTATGGCAACTTGGGTATGCAAAGGCAGGCAGCTGAGCCGTGGGGTGGTGGGCGTTCTCCCACCAGGAGCTGCGGCACACACACACTGCCCATGACCCCACTGCCAAAGCACCACCCTCACCACAGGACACACAGGCCAGTACACAGCCAGGAGGACTGAAAAATTCACAGCAAACTTCTTTGAGTGTTTCTTTACTAACTGAAGTGTCTCCCTGAGCAGACAGCCCTATCACAGAGACATCAGTGGAAGTGAACGGGAGCACAACTTCACCAGCTGATTCAGGATGCCCCCACCAAACTCATACCAGCTCAAACCAGAACAACGATGACAAGAAACACAAGGGGTGACACCCTGGGCCCATGGGAGTCAAGTGCAAATCGGAGCCCTGGTCTCACCCTTGTGGTTCACCTTGTGGTTCACCCCTGGGCCGAGAAGCAGTAGAAGGGCTGCGGTCTTCTCACACCCCATTTCAGGGACACAGGGGTGAATTTCCCTTTCTCCTGAAGACTGCAAAGCCGGGACTGCGAAGCCAGGAGCTGAACCCAGTGCTGGGCTTGACAAGCCAGGAACAGCAGAGGCGGCACACATTTCTGCAGCTCCAGTGAGCACTTTGCATGCCCCTTTCAACAAACACGGGTCTGGACCCCACGGCAGCACTGCACAGCATGGCCCTCTTTTCCGAGCAGCACCCCAAAGTGCATGTCAGTCAGCAGAAGGGGAAACCAGACCAAACCAAACCAGTGAGGCAGGGAGGACAGGCAGGCGTTTCTCCAGGTGCCATCATGTTGCTAATGCCTGTGCAAGAGCAGGCATCATAAAGTCACCACTGGCAGCAGTTGTCGTCTGGAGTGAGGTCTACAGGAGTGGGCAAGGGGTGAATGTTGGATCCAGGCAAAGCAGCTCCATCTTCACCTTCGTCAGCATCGCGTTCTGGTGTGGACACACCGTTTGCCTTCAAAATATACAGACAAAAGTTTTGTTTGGAAAGAAGTGAAAGGGAGAGACTTGACAAAGTTATTTTACATTGCTTTTACATGCTCAGTGCCATTTTAAGAGCTTCCTAAAAATAATAATGAAGAGAACGTCTGTGCATCATTATTCCACACTGTCAGCAGTCAGGGCCCATTAAACTTCATTAAAGAAAGAAAAGACAGGGGAAAGAAATGGGGAAAGAAGCAGAAAGAAGGACTTGTACTCCTAGAACTGGTCCTCTGCTACATGTGTCTCTCAAAAGGCCAAGTCAGGCAGAAAGCCAAGCCTCAGCTCTCAGAGGTTTCCAAACCAGGTGACAGCATCCACATGCCACAGAGCAGGTCCTCCATGTGACCCTCCTGCCCTCCGTGTGCCTGGGCCGTGGACAGGAGCCACAGCAGAACATAGCCCTTGCCTGTGGCCGGGGATGGGCGCAAGACAGCAATGCTCTGCTGCAGAAGGCACTCTGGCTCACGTCAACTAAATGAACCTGAGCTAAGCACTTCAGCAGCCCCTGGCAAAACTCAGGGTCTGCTGGGACACGCTGCTTCCAGCATACGGGGTGAAATGCAGGGCTGGCAACGCGGAGAGCTCTAAGGCAGCAGTGGGTCAGTATTAACTTCTCTCCCCCTTCTCTGAACTGAAGGGGGCACAAATTATTTTGACTGCTGGAGAAAGGACAGGGGATGTTTCCAGTCACTACCGTTCAAGGCACAGGGAGTCCTGCAAATTCCTCCCGCCAGCTACTGGCCGATGTCCCAGTTGAAAGATAACCTCCCAAGTCACAAAACCTCTCAACGTGTTTACAAAGACTCCAAAATCCACACTTTTAACTTCTATATTACTGACTTCCCATGCTCTTTCCTTTATGTTTTGTTTTGAAAGATTACATCAACTATTGCCCGCAGTGCTTTGTGCAAAATGCTGAATAGAAAGTTGGAAGCGCAAGGAGTAAACGTATTGCAAAGGGCAGAGAGTAAGTCTAAGGACGTGGGGGCAGGAGGCCAGAAAGGCTGTTTGATCAAAGACCAAAGCACAGACCTCTGCAATGTGAAAGAAGGCACAAAAATAGGAGTTTCATCTTCAGCAGCAGACTTGTTTCCAGATATATTGAGTGAAAGAGGCAAGAGAATCAGTCTTTGTCATTCCTCTATTTTCAGGGAAAAAGTCTTCAATTTAAAATTCCATAAAGAATTACAGAAATAGTGAAAGTAATTGATTTTTTAGGTACTTGAGCCTTTATTCACTTAACTTCAAGGCAGACTCAAAAGAGCTGAAAATGTTTTGGTTCTACCACTTGAGGACAAAAATATTTTAATTCCTTAAAACATGGAAGGGGGCATATGCTTCTTCTGAGGTTCATATTTACAAATGCACTGTACCTAGAATGCAAACCTTGAATCATTTCCTAATGCTGTCACTACCTGAAGACATGTTTTATTTATAAATACAGCAGGACCATTCGGTGCTCTGCAGTACCAATACGAGGAGGCAGACAGCTCAAAGCTTCTCAGCCATGAAGGCACAATTCAATTTTTTCACTTTGTGGAAGAGGGACAACTCATCCTCCTTGGCAACAGGAAAACTCAATCCCGTGGCAGCGGCAGCAAGCTTTGAGCAAAGGGCGGCAAACAGCAGTGCCCAAAGATTGATGAGGCAGCCAGTGCAGGAGGCAGAGGCTTGGAGGGGAGAGGCTGGGTGTGGGTGAGGGTCTCTCCTCCACATCTGACCCGCCCTTCCTTCCTATCCTGTGCCCTCAGTGCAGACAGAGGTCGAAGGCAGATGGAGGAAGACCAGGGGTTGCGAGCACGGCTCCCTCGCGCGGTTGCCCACCTATTTCACCCCGCTGCAAAGCCAGCCCTGGAAGACTACGCTGTTTGGCTGTACCTCACATGGACAAGGGAATGAGAGGTCTGAAAACATTTAAGCAATTTTCTTACCAAGCACAGGAAAACAAAAGTCACCTCCCCAAAGACTGCCATGAAGAAAGTCATTAAAGAAATTACTATCCCATTTGGAGCCTAATTACTGTTAGGACAATTTTTTTTCTTACATGGAATGGAGTAGTTAGACCCACTGAAGCAAAATGTCACCTCATCGTCCCTGAGGGAGCAAAACAGACATCTGAGAAACAGAAGGGGAGAAAGAAAAGAAGTTAATGCTTTAACTTCAAAGATGCCTTGAGAATTTCCTGCCATGAAAATAATGCAGGATGGCTCTGCCTGTCTCATATATTAACAGCTTGCATATTTATGAGCAAAAGTTGATGCCTACCCCAGCCAGGGAGGCACTGAGCCACAGTGAGAGTGACACCACCTCATTTCTAAATCCAGTCAATTCCTGAAAGACAAGGCATAAATCTCCCCAAATTGAGAGCTGGAAGCAGCATTTCCTACCCATCTCTCTCAGCTCCAGGCCCTTTTCTCAGCTCTGCTCAGTCTCTCCCAGCATGACAGCTACAAAGCAAGCAGCCAAAGGCAAGTATCCAGGCGCTACAGCTTCAGCACCCTGGGAGAAGGGTCCAGGCTGGACCTGTTGACCTCTGGAGGTCCTTCCAGCTGGTCTCACCCTGTGATTGCAAGCCACCACGTTTCTTATACCCCACCAGGCACTGCCATCATCGTCTCAGCTCCCAGACTCAGCAACACCACTGTTTAACGTGGCTCTGTTTAACTGCCAGCTGCTGTACCGCTCTTTAAGTATTAATGATTTAGACAACACATTGGCAAACAAGCAGAGATGGGGAGACTGTGATTTGCACTCAGACGTATGCTACTCATTCATTAGCTTATCTTGTAGCTGTTTCTCAAACCTCCTCTTTTAAGCACAAATTAGAGCCTTCTCCAGCCCCACAGCCCATGCCAAGCTCACTCACCATTCCCTAGTGATCCACTAGGGTCAGGTGGACCCACAGGTTACCAAACAGGATTGATCCATTCCTCACACAAGGTCCTCAGAAGACACTGAGGACCCCATTAACTGGGACCCCCCAAAGTAGAACTTGCTACTGACCTGAGGAGAGATGTCTTTTGCTCTTAATTTACCCCCTGCAGCAGCCAGGTCCAAGCTCAAAGATGTTATCTCCATTAAAAGCTCTCCATGGGCTAATGAAAACCACTGTAAGATATTGATTTCTTTTTTTAATTCTGTTTAATATTCCCTTTCTTTAATAAAAATGTCATAATTAACAATAGGGAGGATTTTGCTCTTTTTTAACTGAGGCACCTCTTAGCATATCAGCTGTACAGCCAGAACAAGGTGAGTCACCTCCCTATCTGGGGGCAAGTAAGGGGAAAAAGAAAGATTGTGCTTCCTTCCTGTGTGCAGATTTCATTCTCTTTAGGATAAAACATTCTCCAGGAAAACCAGTGCATGACAACCTTCTTAACAGCTATCATGTCAGAGCGGGCACCTCCACGAACCGGAGCTTCAGAAGAAGAAGAAACACCAGACCCTCAGAAAACAATGCTTTTGAAAGGGTTTGAAAGCAGGTGGTAAAAAAAAATAAAATTGCCAGCCTCCCAACTCACCACTCTCCTCTGCAACTTTGGCTCATGGGCTGAGGTTGCCTAAATCCCAATGCAGCTCTGACAATGAGTCATTTTATGACAAACCCCAGGCTTCATTATCTGCCTCACCAAACCCCAGCCGGAGCCGGAGCAACACACCGGAAACCTACAAACTCTTCTTAATAGCTCCTTGTTTTCCCTTGGCCGCACGACGATGCTGTCGACCTGGCCTTCAGGCTTAAAGAGCTAAGAACTATGAGAGCAGCTGCATTTGCAGTACCACTCCCTAATTCCCTGTTCTGGCTGTGGCCTGGGATTTAAGGATGCTAAAGTGTTCTACAAAGTCGCACTTGAGAGCAGAATTAGAGCAGAGGTGAGAATAAGAAGTGAAAAGAAAGTCACCAGCAGAACAACACCTGAGGTGCTAATATGAAGCAAAAATTGCTCCCAGCAGTGTTACAAAGTTGCAGAGCCTTTCGGAAAAGCTATAGCAAAATCTACCTTTGATGTCCTCACTCTGCAACCGAGGATCAGCAATTTAAGTGAGAAAGGATCTTTGCCCCTTGCTCTGCTTTTGGGTCAGAGCAGAGGGACTGTCCCACAGGCAGGGAGATGCAGTGAAGAGTTTTGCCAGTCCTGACACACAGCACCCGTCGCCTCCACCACTCTCTAAAGAGATGAACAGCAGGAGCAGCCTCTGCTTTTTGGCTAACAGTCGCATCCAGAGGGACCCATCGTGAAAAGCCCCTCACAGACAGATGAAGCTCTGATCTAAATTTTTGGCTAACAGTCGCATCCAGAGGGACCCATCGTGATCCGATCTAAATAAAGAGGGGGACAGGCACTGCCACTTGTCCTGAGGCTCCCACCATTTGCACCCCCCAGACCTCCAGCATCCCAGAGCACATGAACCCCTCTGCAGAGCAGGAGACTTCCTAGGGGACTACAGGGCTGGTTTTGCTCTTTTCTGTATTTTCCGCCCTTGCCAGGCTGCTGGCAAAAGCACGGGGGCATTGAGTATCGCAGCCTCCTGGATGTCCGACCTGCTCAAGCCACCGGTTACGGAGCTGCACAGAACACGAGGCCACGCAAGTCGTATCGCTGCATAATGCTGATTACTAAATTCGTACATAATGGATCTTGATTGCCAATAGTTTGCTGCACAGATCACATCGTGGCAGTCTCTCCAGCTGGGCAAGTTAAGTGCTCTCAGAGTAAATGAACGGCCGACCATGCTCACCCCTGCTGCTCACCCGCTGCATGGAGGCAAGGCCACATCCCAAACACATCGGAGGGAAAACAAAGTCCCTCTCCCTCTCCTCCCCACCTGGAAGTGCTGAAGATGACCCACGCTGTGGGGCAGAGCATACAGTCATGGCAAACACAACAGGGGCACATCATGTGCCTCCCACAACACGCTCAGGATCCAGCTTTGCCTCCTTGCAGAGACCTTTGGTAGAGTCTCAAACACTGCTGCACCAGCCCTCACCAGCACCTGCGTTACGGAAAGGAGTGTGAGGTCTAATGCCGACACAGGACAGGCTCGAAGACAGGCCAGCCGCTCTGTGGCCCGTCCTGCCGCCTTCTGTGGCCGCAGAGCCACAGCTGTAGTGCCACCTAACTCCCCGCGAGCCCGTAGCAGCTCCCCGGCCCAGGAGGATGCCTGCCTGGTGGCTGGTTCTCTGAGGTGACATGACACAGAGAACCCTGTCCGCTGCCGCTCTCCGTTAGTTCCCAAGTCTGTTGCCTGCCGACTGCAACAGAGAGCGGCAGCGCCGCCACCCCCCCCCCCCCCGCTTTTTTCCCCCCCCCCCCCCCCCCAGAACATGCAAGCAGAAAATACTCGCTGCTGTCTCCCTGCCTCCCTCCCCCGGCTCTGGGGGCCACAGAACCCTCCTACCAAGGCACTTGCTGCCGCAAGCACCATGTTTGAACAAAGCAGCCCCTTCTGCAGGAAAACTGGGAAATAAATGACCTCAGACATAATAAAGGTTTTTACAGATATTCTCTAGTCGGCCAACCTGGCTTAACCTTTTCCTTAGCAGGATCCTCTCTACATCTCAGGGACTATTTTAACTGGGCTCATGAGATTACTATAGTTTTCATTTTTTTAAATATATGTCCATACTGCCTGTCATTTTTAGCTCTCCCCTGCCTAGCAAGGAGAGATCTCACTGGAAAGCGTTGACCCCTTGTGCCAAGCTTTGCATATGAGGTTTTTAGCAGGAAAAAGGCATTTTCTGCCTCTGAGATATTGTTTGCATTGTCATGGCCAGGCAGCAGTTAGTTCAAACAGCTGGCAGGAAAGCTCCAAAGTGCTAAGCACTATACAAACACATCGTCCAGGTGTGTCTAGACTTCAGCATGGCCCTGTAGCACCAGCAGAAAAAGCACCCAAGGGGTCACACCCACTATCCACCACCACCCGCTTCAAGCCCACAGAACAACCTGCTGCTTTGCTCCGGTAGGCATCAAAGCCGATGCACAACGGGAATCAGCCGTCTCTAATGCCACAGCCAACAAGGGGCTTAAAATAAACCGCCAAGTCTGGGGCAGCACTATAATCCAGAGAGAGGACGGACAGAGCAGAAGTATCACTCATCTGATTTGCTTTGCGAAAACTAAAATTAAAGAAAACTGCAAATCCCTGAAACTTGGGAAGGGAGGGAAGAGCAGAGAAACGATTTTATGCTGGCTATTTCTAGTGGGAAGCATGAGGAGGGGGACTATGACTCCATGTTGCACTAAAGGATAAACCTGCTCTCTCTAATCCAATTTACGCCTCAACATGCACAGCACAAAATAGGCTCAGGAACAAAAGGAGTGGCAGTTCACAGGGCGGCAGGAACACTCTGGAGGGAGCAGCGCTAAACGATAACTTAAGGGGTTATTGAATAGATTAGCAGGAACTGCAGAGAGAACACATTTGCATCTCTTTCAGCTGCTCCAGATCAGATGTGATAGCAGCCTCTGCTCTCACACTTAATTGTTCCAAGGTTGTTGAGGGGGAAAAGTGTCTTTTTTTTGCACTGCAGAGTTCTGGGAAGAGCCATGCTTGGCTTTAAGAGCCATCTAACATTAGGAAAATTTTTATTCAGTCTCATAAAGCTGCTGGACTTCTGCTTTGCCTCAGTAAAAGCTCAATCTGTTCTGCTGCCTCTGCAGGGCAGATAGGAGCTCCAGGCCTTTGCAGGGGGACAGACCGAGGCTACGGCTGCTCCTGGAGGTGGGTGTAGGCAGCTCCCACCCCAGACGATTACTCATGTTGCAGAATAGATTCTGCATGCGGGGAAGAGGGAAGGAGTGAGCTGTAACGCTGTGACAGCATCTGCCATGAGAAAAGCAGCAGGGAAAGGTGATCCTGGGCCGCAGCTTTGCCAGGTGTGCCTCTGAGAAAGCTGTGCTTTGAGTGAAGTCAGCCCCAAAAGCATGGATCTGCCCAGAGAGGAGGTTCAGCTTACCAGGGACTCTGCTGCCAACATCACTGTTGCGCCCGTCCGCCGGCTGGTTGCTTTGGCAGCTCTCTGTGGCACTGAGGGCAGCCCCCTGCTCGCTGCCCAGGCTGCTGCGGCTCCCTGAGAGGGCAGGGGAGTGGGTGCTCCCCAGCGCCCTGCCCGTGGCCTGGCTGGGTTCCCCAATGGGTGCTGCAGGGACACAACACAGAGATGCTGCTGTGGGAGGGAAAAGTGGGTGCAGATGCTGGGCCAGGTCCTGAGAGAGCAGCAGCCTCCCCGCTCCCAGCCAGGCACCCTCAGGAACAGGGTCAAAACCCAGTTCCCATTCTCCGCTCCTAAAATGGCACCGGCAATTCCAGTGCTATAAAGTCAGGAGGGAGGAGCTGGAAGGAGACATGCAGCCAGGAGCAGCTCCCAGATGCAAGGGCAGACCCTGAAAGGGTGCAGGCAATGAAACGACCCACCATCAGTTTGACCCATCGATACTATTCCAGTGAGAAAGGACCAGATCCTCACCTGGCACAGCTAAAGCCAGTGGGCTGCACCCGCGTAGGGCAGGCAAGCGGCTGAGCCAAAACCCCCAGTACCAAGAGCCAAACGTTCCAAGCACTTCACGCTTCCCACCCTCCAGCCACAAGGAACAGCAACTCCTCACCCAGTCCTGCTCGGTGCTTTCTGCCTTGTGAGCCTTTTGACCCCACAGGTAAAGGCTTGTCATCCAGGCTGGAGGAACTGAACTCCGAGTCGCTCTCACTGCCGCTAGAAACCACTGCAGAAAAGATCGGGGGAAGGAGAGGAGAGAGACAGTTATTCACAATGTTCATAACACTTACCAAAGAGGGTGCCAGATGGATCCAAATAAAACATGAACAAATGCTGACTCGCTGATCACATTCTCCCTCTCCAAAAGGAGCCCTACCTGCAGTTCCCCCACAGCTGTTCACTCTTCCTCTCAAACATGATGCGCTTTTACTTTTTACAGATGATTTATAACTCTGCCGCACACACTCCAGTGGTGCCAGCACCTGAAGCAGATGCACACGCCACCAGTGCTTCTCTCCTAAACCTGACTGGGACCATGGAGACCACACCGCTCCTGTGCCGCACTTTGCTGCCCAAAGCTCCCTGCCACAAAGCCAAGAGCCCCACGGCGTGGCTGGCCTGGGAGCCGGGCTCTGCTCCCACTGACCCCCGTGCTGGCACACCAGCAAGCGCCCTCCTCCTGCCGTTTCCCGTCTCCCACGCGGGAGCAATACGCTAAGGGCTGGGCTGGGTGCGAGGCTGGTTCCTGCTCAGCTGCAGGTGGAAGGGTCCCGGCTCCACCGTAAGAGCATCCACATTTGAGTAATGCGGGGAGAGGGGCTGGCTTCCTCCAAGCTGCATTTCAAGTGCAGCAGGGCCTCTGTGGAGGCTCCAGGATCTGAGGAAAGCACCAGATAAATACTGAGCACATAAAATAAAACACCCTGCAGCAATTACACAAAGAACCAGCCTTATTAGCTCATCATCCGTTCAGCAGACACTCATCCCTATCAGTACACTGCCCAGAACTGTATTACTCCTATGCCCCCAAGGCTTAAAAGGCAAGGGTCACTCCTCTTCCTCAAGGAGACTGTTCCCCCATTTCAAGGCCACTTTTTTTTCTTCTTCCCCACCCCCCCTGAATCCTGGCCCTAATCCTGCTGCTTTCCATAGTTTCCACAAGAGATGAAGGAGCCTTATTTTGCCAGACACTTCCCAAATTGGCAGGTTGTTTCCAATTTTCCATGCAATTATGCAAGTACCTCTCCTGCTTACACCAGGGTAAAAGATAACTCGACTGCCAGCTGCTCTGGGTAAAATGAGAAAGGTGTTTTTCCATCTCCTGGGTTTTTGTAATGATCTCAGAACAGAAATGATGGGGCTGAGGAGGAAGGTAACGGGAAAACAGCTGTCTTTTGTTTGAGGGATTGCACCTACAGCATTTCTCCATCTGACCAAGGCAGATACCAGCTCTCCTGGCAGCTCAGAAGCCATTTCAAACAGTGGGTCACAATTACTGGTGGAAAGTACAATATTGGCTCATGTGGGACACAGAGTAGGCAACACTGCAACCTACAGCCTCTACTGTAGAAAAAGGAAGCCCCAACTATTTCTTTATATTCAACGGTATGTACTTATAAGCTCACATCTATATGAGAAATGAGTTCCCCGGTCTGCTGCTGAACCCCTTTGCCCCCGCACTGTTACTGGTAGTGCCCAGCCTCACGGTGCTGCCAGGCGCAGGAGCAACATGGGGGCAGTGGTACAAGGTGACAACCACGGGGTAGCAAAGAGAACTGTCAGTTCATCTCTCTTCATCAGCGCTAAAATTCACTACACATGATTTGCAGAGCTACAAACCCTTTAGCACTGCCCAGGGCAGGAGGATGGGTATCTATCCCGTCGCACAGGCGAGCACAAGCTGTCAAACATTTCTGCCAAGGATCTCTGCAGATGCTGCTGTATTCAGACAGCGATCTGTACTACACAAAATATTTTATTAAAAAAAAAAAAATTAATACCTAAAATAGCACTTTCCTGGAGTTAACATCTCTGAGGATATTAAAGCTGGCTGCCAGTGTTATTGCAAATTGTTATTGAAGCTGCCCTGGCGGGCAGCTCCCCGTGCACGACGTGCTGCTGGGAAGCGCTGTGCAGAGGGCAGGCTGCCAGGCCCCCTCCTCGCTGCCCGCACAGCCTTCCCCCGGGCACCAGCTCCTCCTGTGCCCGCAGCCTGCCCGGGGCTGGCCCTTCCTCTCCCGGTCTGCCGGCACCATCAGAAATGGGACTTCTCACCTCTGGGGAAAGGGTCTGCAGAGCTGAGCCAGGCAGAGAGCGAAGCCCCGTTACAAGCAGGGGGCTGCACTTCTGTCTAAGAGTTCTCAAAGCAAAGGTTTGGCTTTGGGCTTTGCTGTCTTAAAGACAGCTTCACTACTTCCCCAAAGCTCCCTGGGAGATGTGGGGGACTATATATAAATACTGTTAATAACAACCCATATATACCAGAGTCTTTGCTACAAAATCCAAATCTCAGCTGTGAGAATCATTCTGACCATCCCATTGCCCAATTCCCTCAGCAAATGCACTCCTGTCCCACTTGGGCATCACCCTTTTTTGGCCTCCTGGATTCTTAAAATCCATGACTTTAGAAGAGCTCCTTCCTCCATGAAACCTTTAAAAATGCTGGAAGTCAGAATTTATTTGGAGAAGGCCCCAGTGAATCAGCGGAGGTGACTTTAGCTGCCTTCCCTTCTGCCATTCAGCAGTTCAGAGAGGACCAGCACAAGAGGAGGAAAATATGAATGACACGAAGGCACTCACACCGCAGGAGCAGCCCTGTCTGCTCTCATTTCCTCTGCTGCCAATAAAAGTGTATTTTACCCACTGCACCAATGTTTCCCTTTAAGGTAGTTTTTCCTCCCAAAGCTCTCAGACCTTCTGTTGGCACTTTCCAGAGCCCAGAAGTCGTAAATCTGTTGTTCCAGCAGTTGCTGATATATCAATAAGGGTTATTGGACTGCTGTACTTCCAGAGAACATAACAGATCTATCCCTCTCCATCTGACTGAAAAAAAAAGCTCAAAAAAAAAAATGCCGAGATAAAACTTGGAAGAAAAGCAGTCTTCCCACAGGGAATGGGTCACTCATCGAGGGCCTGAACCCCTGCAGCTGCTGCTGGAACCCGCAATCCCTCTGACACGTGGTTCAACCTCCGAGCCAGAGGTACCGGAGCCTCGCAGCATGAAGAACCGCAGGGAACGGAGGGTTGCTTGGGCTGCACTTAACCCCAGCAGCAGAGGATGTGGGAGGCTGCGCCAAGGCCAAGGGGAAAGGAGCAGCTGGCTGGGGTTGAGCTCTAAGACTAAATGCATGCATTTGGCATGGGCGCGCCTGCGATGGAAAGAGCCAGCCACGCTCCCTCCCGCTGCCTATCGCAGGGCAGAGCTCAGTCCCTGCACGCACAAAGCTTGGCACTTCTTGCAGCTGCCAAAAATACAGAAAAAACACATGGGCACGCATGGGCACCCTGCAGCAACAGCTCCGAGCAGCCGCACATGCCCAGTGCGGCCAAGACGTGCTGGATGAGCAGGCTGAGCACGAGCCCTTGAGCACGCAGCTCCCCTGCAGCACTTGTATCATCAGCCTTTGCAAACATGACCTCCAGGGAGCGTGGAGGCCGACAGCTCCCGGTCACTGAAGGTGGGAGGGTCAGAGATGAAGAGTTTTATTACAACCCAAGTGTCTCACTGAGCGCAGCT
This sequence comes from Aptenodytes forsteri, assembly GCF_000699145.1. Classification (NCBI taxonomy): domain Eukaryota; kingdom Metazoa; phylum Chordata; class Aves; order Sphenisciformes; family Spheniscidae; genus Aptenodytes; species Aptenodytes forsteri. The sequence continues at coordinate 2,137,646 of NW_008795131.1, read as the reverse complement.
CCCACGCTAGATCACGCCCAGCGCTGCCCCCAGTTGCAGGGACATCTCCCAGCAGGAGGAGGGGACCGGACCCATCTGTTCTCCCCCTCAGAAGCAGCACACGTGCAGCTTCAGTGTTACCCAAACTTGTAGAGAAGTTGGATGACTCCTCGGTGGCCTGCAAAGCGCTTGACCTGCCCCAGCACGCTCCTCTCTGCTCCATCACTCAGGGATTTGGCCTCCAACACACAGACACCAGATGAACCCGCTGCATCCCTCTGCCCAGCCGCTGCTCCTGTGCCTCTGACAGCGCCAAGTCCAGCACATCGCATTGCTTGGCAACAGGACTGGAGCACATTGCAATGGGAGAAAACACCGGAGACCAAGCAGAGCAGCAGGCAGTCCTCATGCCAAACAGTGCAATACCTCAGGGATCACACTTCTTTTTTCCACCCAGTTGCTTCACTTTTTTTTTTTTCTGCAGAACTCAAGAGTTCAGAGGAAGGAAAGCCCTGCTGTTTATTGCTCCCCACCCCCTGATGGCCCCATCCCGCCTGACCCGGTGCAGAAACCCACCCACATTCTACCACATGGAGCAGAGCTGCTCCCCAGTACAAGAAATATTACTGCTATTCTCCCCATGACAATACATTTGTGCCTTAACTAATAGCAGGGTTCCCATGGCAACTGCTTGTTTATTACAGAAAAACTAAAGGCAACGGCAAATCCCAGTGTCAGCGAGCGCAAGAGAAATAATGGGTGTATAAAAATAAAACTTCCTGGTGCGTTTGGCTTTTCTTCCAAGAGGCGCGTTCCTGCGGTCCCTCAGTCCCGCTGCGTTCCCACCCTCCTGCAGCAGACACAGCCAGAGCAGCCGGTGCCCAGGGCCTGGCACTGATCCCCTCCTCTGGGGGGAAAAGGGACACTTGAGGTTTGCCCCATCCCTGCTGAAAGGCAGCTCCTGGCATGGAGGATGTCGAAGGGACAATCACGGCTCCTCTCTCCCAGGCTCTCCAGGGGCTGTGCTGGGACATGGCTGCGCCTGTGCTGGTCCCACCTGACTTGAATCCCTTAATAGCTGAGAGACATCTCCTTCAGCACCTCAGGAGGCGAGCGGTGGGGTTAGACACGGCTGGCCAAGATAACGGAAACCCCACTGAGAGCAGCCCATCAGTCAGGCACGTTAAATGCCAAAGCTCATTCTCGAGAACATCCTGCCAAACAAGCAACAGGGCTTTAGTCAGTGCTGAAAGGACGTGCTCAGATGAGGGCGTACGAGGTGTCAGCTGACAAATGCTATCAGCCAGGCAGAGGTAAGGCAGGCTGCCTTGTCAGCCACGGCCTCGCAAAGCTCAGTCCAGGCCCAGTAGCAGATTCACGCCGGCAATATCACAGCTACATCATCTCCACGGGGGAAGGCACCTGCCCTGCACATTGCAGAGGTTTCGGATGACAAACAGCAGAAGTCCCAGCACTGGCAGGTGAAAGAGTGTTAAACGGAGGGGCGAGATGTACAAGCTCCCAGCTTCAGAGATGAATTACAGCCCTCAGTGCCCATTGAAAGCTGTCCAGAGGACAGGCAGCCTAACAGAGAAGGGCAACAAGGAAAGAAAGCACCAGAAAATAAAACCATAAATTAATATTATCCAACCCATAAAACAGCAGCCAGCCAAAAATCAGAGCACGGGGAGAAAGGCAGCTCACCACCCACATCAAAGCTTACCGAAGGCCTCTTTGCTGTCCTCCACCTGCTCCTTTGCTTCTCCTGCCAGTATTTAGGGGGAGGCCTTCCCCCAAAACAAAGCTCAACTAAAAAGCTGAACTAAAAAGCAGGCCAGGTCTGGGCTTAACATCTTTGACTCGTAATGTTTTCTGTATCATGTGAACAGAAAATACCTCATCAATCAGTTAATTTGCTAAGACAACTCCTTCCAAGCATCTCCTGGAGGGAAGCACAACCATCTATCGTTGATCTAATTTGTCTTTAATTACAAAAGTTACAGTAGGGCTGGGAGTGCTTTCCTAGCTGGGGCCTGAAGAGAAGGTTTGTAAACCCGACTCTCCTGAGTCCTCTTTATTAAAAGGTTATTTTCCCCTGCACTACTGATAAGATTTATCTTGATGTGGAAGAATGTACGCTGCTGGTACGCTGAAGAGGTCTTCTCCAATTGCGGGGATCTAATAGCGAAAGACAGAAGGGGAGGGAGGCCACACAGTTCTGCTAATCCACACCAGAAAGAAATGAAGAGAAATCAAAGCAGACTGGCAGCAGCTTTAATTCTGCAGCATCCATCTGCTGCTGTGCCATTGACCCTGAGTGCTCAGCTCCTCAATGCCGAGCTGCTGCTTCCCCCCAGCTGGGCTCTAGGCACAGCACTGGAGTGGGCATATGAGCAACGACAGGGTGGGGAGGGGCGGGGGGGGGGGGGGAAGCCCTACAAGGCAGCGCTGTGAATGGGATCTGATGCAGCAGCGATCCACGACGCCACATGTGATACAATGGTCTACTTCAATCAAGGTCTACCTCAAAGAACAGGGACGTTGAGTGCTGAAGCTAATAAATCTTCAGGCTTGTCAGTCCTCTGGCCCCAGCCCTGCACAGGGCCAAGTTAATCACACCTTCTCCAAGACACATTTAAAGAACAACTCAGCTCTGAGCTCTCCATGCTGCAAACCTCAGCCCCCTCCCCAAGGCCTGGGGAAGAAGCTTCGCCCTTTGCTGGTCTCACCTGCCTGGGAGGGTTCTGACACAAAAGGACACAGCCAGCATCAGCTCGCTCCTGCGCACTGACTGTAGAAGACTATGTCTGCCCACTTGCTCCAGGCCCCAGGAAGACCCCAGGGAGATGCTGGGGGTGTAATTTCTAAGCCAGCTCAAAGCGACTTGAGGTATCTGCCCAATGGTGCTCTGTGGAGCAGCTGAAGCAAGGAGCAAGCAGCCCCAAGGAGGGAGGGAATCAGACCAGCCTTTTGTCAGCCTTGGCTGCACAACAATGTCCATCAGTGGCACCATCCTACATAGTTCAGCAGGAGGAGCTCTTTGGGCTGCAGTCTACTTCAGGTGTCTGCTTCCCTTGGCAGTCCCAGCAAAACAGTGGGGGCTGCAAGGAGTGGTGGAAAGCAAGGGTGAACTGAAGGACAGGGAGTCCAGGAGGACTGGGGCTAGGCTGGGCCACCAATCTGCACTTAAATAACAGTGAAACCTGAAAAGCATACCATAGCCAACAAAAACCACCACTGCCCACATGGGAACCACAGCACATCCTGTTGGCTATCCCCTACCTCTACCAGAGAGCTTCCCCTATTAACTGAATCTTGCTAGCAACAGGTTCTTCTCCCCCTCTCCTCGCCTGTTTCCTGGGCAAGGAGCAGACAACCAACCTTTTCCCCTGGCCCAGGTGAAGGATCGGCTGGTCCCGACGCTCTCTGCCTCCGGCACGGCTGGCTCGCTTTGCCAAGGCTGCGAGGGCAGCTCACTGGATTTGCTGCTGCTCTTCAAAGGCGTGATGTACTTGGGCAGCCCTTTGTAGAACCACGCACCGGACCTTTTCCAAACCTGTTGGAGATGGAGACACACCACCTTAAGCCTGGGTTTTTACAGCAAGAGAGCACAACCAGCACCAAATGAGCTCCCCACCAAGCTCGGCCCAGCCACTCCTTCTGAGCTACCTTGACCTCACTCAAACACTGGGGGGGTGTCAAGCCTTCCAGCCCACAAAGCCCAACAGTTCCCCTGCGCTCTGCAACTACCACAGCACCCCAAATTCCGCCCCATACATTGTCAGCCCAGCTTCACCTCGGTCCCTCTTCCTCCACTAAAAAAATCACAAATTTGAATGAGCAACAGGCACAGATTGAAGGAGGAGCAGAGGGTGATCGTGTAAACCACAGAGCTTCTTATGTTCTCCGGGTCAAGACTAGATGTTTCTCTGATGCCATGCTTGAGTCAAACGCACGTTCCCACCAGGCTTACTACAAGGATATCGGGATGAAGTTCCCTGGCCTGCACTAAGCAGCAGGCAGTTCAGATTCTGCATCTGTTGCTTTCCCTTTCCCATTGGGAATCCACAAAAAGAAAAGCTTCCCAGAGAAAGCAGGCACGTGCCATTGGTGGCCATAGCCCCAAGCACATGCTTTGCTTAGAGTAAAACAAGTCTTGCACTGGCTGGAGGGGCAGCAAGTCCTGACAAGTAACTCCTCCCGGGACGGTTCCTCAGCCTGGGTCACTGTACTTCAGAGAGAATCAAAGACCGGCAGCAGCTGGGGGATGCAAGCAGCAATGCCAGGACAGCAGAAATGCTGCCTCGTGCCGTACCGAATGGCACAACCTTGGCATTCATTTCACAGAGCAGTTCAGGCCAAGCCAGATCATTGAACGAGTGTGCTTGAAAACCCCAGAATGAGAAGAATGACACACAAATAACCTGAACCTGCAGCAGGAAACGGACTGCGAGCACTAAACTGTAGTATCTCCTGTAAGAACGCCCTCTACTCTCCAATTTAGTTTTAACGCAGCTTATGATGAAGGAGCTCTATTAAGTATATTTAATATAAAGCCTGCTGTGAGACAGAGGAAGGGAAAAGGACGGCAGCTCAGACAAGGAGAAATGGCCTCTAAAAACCTAATTCTTTCATGCCTTCCAGCAGTCTAATAATGAGCTAATGAGACAGGGCAAAAATAAGTTAATATAGTAAAAACATCATTTTCTATTTCATGCAAGGGGGTAGAAATCTTGCATTTCTGTTCAGAGTAAAGGAGATCATCAGTGTTTCTACTCCAAGTTCCCAAAGCATTTTGCATATAGTATCACCATGATGGCAATGGGTGCAAATGCAGATACCCCTAATTACAGCAATACGTTTGCAATTTGCATTTAGGGCTTAATCAAAGCAGAGGGCTTTGATAATGCCAGTGACAACACCTGGCACTCATGAGAAGTTCTTCTCATGCAGGCACAAAAAGCAGGACACCACCACCGCCATTTCACTGATGGGAGGAGATTGCTCAGCAGGTTGCCCGGTTCCTAGTCCAGAGCCATCAACACAGAGAGCTAAAATCTCTGTGTTTGGGCTCTTGAAAGCCAAGTGAAGGCGATCTGAATTCAGAGGGGAACCTGGGAGTATGCTTTTTAAAAGAAGAGCACCCAGCAGAAGAAAGTAGAGCATCGCTGTGACCCAGCACACACGTCGGTTACTGTAAGAGTGCAAGAGAGAAGCTTGCATGCACCACAGCAGGATGTAGAAACCAGGAGGTGAGAGCACCCTGCAATTACACCAACATTTTCCTTCTGGGTAACAGCCCAGCAGGACGGTGAGTCTGCCATCCAAGCAAAAAGCTGGGAAGCGAATTCCCCAAAGGAGAGAAGACTGCAAGTTCTTCTTCTATAGAGGGGGCGTTGGCAGGCAGGACACTTTACCAGCTCCTTCACCAGCATGCAAACAGCCAAAACAGTGACCCAGCCAGTCGAGGCACAAGCTGACCCAGCTCCTTCTGTCCCCTCTGCTAGCACATAGGGACTGTACAGCTTGCACAACAGCACTCGCCGGTGCAGCACAGAGACCCTGGAGGAACGTGCTCTGCTATCCCCACAAAACCAAGAACTGGGAAATGCAATATGTTTTTTAAATCTGGGACAGAGATCTCTACGCGGAGCTTAGCCCTCTGCAACTCAGGTAAACATACACGATTGTGTATGTGCCCAGCTGCAGGCTGGGCAAGCCCTGGTCTCCCTTGTCTCAGGAAGGCAGGAGGCCTCGGGCGCAGCTGCACACACAGGACACAGGAACTACTGCAGCCACGGGGTTTGCACCCCGATCAGCGCCACGGCTCAAGGAGGGCAGGTTGTCCATCCGCTGCCGCACACTGGGTAGCTAGGGCACATGTAGCTTCCCCGCACAAACTGCCAGGGAGGAAGCAACCCTTTCTTACAGTTGTTCTCTGAACAGACCTTGCAACATCTGTAATTTAATTTGAAGCACTGAAAAGACCTATTATCTTCAGGCAAACTACAATTTAGGCACACCATAAAACCAATCAGACACAGCAAGGATTGCTGTAAGAAAAGGCTGGTCACCCCCAGGTTTCTCACTACCCCAAAGCAAGTCCAGTTATAGAAAGAGTTAATGATATCACACACCCAGCTCTGACGTAGTAATACTAGTATAAAATTGATTCTATGCATACATATTCACTTTAAATTGGTGCTTCTAATAGAGTTTGGTCTCATTACAGCAGTACTGAAATTGTTTTGAGATCAGCTCTAAAATAGCTGCAGCAAGATGCTCTCCCCTATATTAATTTAGTACCTCTGCTCCCCCCAGGTTAGCAGCGTGCCCCATCCGAAATGACTGCGGTTCACATTCTGTTCTGCACATGGGCACACAGGTTAGTTTTAGCATCCATGCATCAAAACAAATCGATGTTGCTGACTGCTATTGATGGTAGTTTCATTGATCGCAACAGTGGCCTGACAGCAAAGTTCTTGCTTGATTTTAAATTAATAAATCTATAACAGCACTTCGAGAATAAAACTCCTGTTTATCAGCATGAGTTTGCTCTTTCCAAGGAGGAGAGAGTTTTGCTCCCACCAGTCCCATTGGCACATAAGGTGAAATCCAGCCCCCACGGCAGCCTGAGTTTGGGTGGAGCTGGAATTTCATCAGCAAGAGGGACAGCCAGTCCCTTCCAGTCTCTTGCAACAACACAATTTTAAGTAACATCGATCATCCCTTGTTCTGAGTGCTTGACAGAGGGGAGTAAAGATCTGTATCTGCATTATCCCAGATCAGGACGTGGTGGCCCAGCGTGTGGCTTGGGACAGAGCAGCCACACCATGGTTCACTGGCTGCAGCTCTCCCCAGCCCACCGCGCTCAAACTGGCCCAGCCAAACACAACCAAAATCCACGCTAAATATTGACTCCCTTCAGGCTCCTATCCTTCCGCCTCCCCTGACACCTAAACTACCCTAAAGCAAGGTGGGGGAGGACACGGGGGAGAAGAGCTATTTTAGCAACAGACTCCTTTTTTTGTTACTTCAAATCAATTTAATGGCCATGGCCATGGTAAGTCCAGAGAGCTCAATGCCTTTTATAACCCCAATAATATTCCTATTAAAGTTGCATCAAGCCATCATTATAGCTACAGGATGAGACAGTCAGAAGCAGATGCATATTTTTATCTAGCACATTCAAGTGCAGCCTGTAAATGGGACCTAACGGAGAATCACTGGGCCCTGGTGAAAACGCATGTTACTGCTCAAATGTCTCCCTCCTCTTTCTCCTTCTCTGAACATATAAGTGCTAAAACAAGTTCCTAAACAGAGAAAACATTAGGACTTGCTGATGAAGGGACATGGTCACAGCTGAAGGAATCATAACAAACACTTGCAGCCCTCTCGGAGTTCGCTTCACCAAGCCACGAGTCCCTCAAACAGAGATGCTTAGAAAGGGTCTTAGCTGCAAAGCCAGATTTTGCTCTACCACCTACTGCTTGCCACGCAGTAGCTGTTCTCATTCTGCACCCCCCTTCCTTCGCAGCAGCCCAGGCTGGGCTGTGCCAGAGGAAAATAGCTCCCTTTAGCTTCCCGTGCTGACACCAGCGTTATTGGCTCAATCCCCCAGCAGCCGAAAGGCAGGGGAGCAGGTTCTCGTGGGCTACAATGCTTAATGAAGAGAAAGGCACCTGCAAATGCAACCACCCTGGGAGGACTTCGTTGCCATTGCCCTCACGCAGCACATGCCCACACACTCACTTTGTCCCAGCTCTCCACCATGGCTCTGGCACGCTGCAAACCACCACTGGCAGGAAGAAAGAGCAAGCGCTCTTCAGCTTCATTATTTGCATTCATCTGCTTTTCCATAACACAGAGATTTCCAATTACATTATTTACAGCAATCTGTTGTCAACTCCCACATTCAGCACTTGAGGATGAAGAAAATTAAAAGGCAGTGAAATCGCTATTCGGAGCTTTGTTTCCGGAATAGCAAAATCTATCGCACCTCTGACCCCAACGTTTCTCAAGCTGCAATGGCTGCCAGCCTTCAACGATTTATCATTCCCCTCTCAATCAGGCCTCTTTTTTTCCTGTGGCTCTATTCTAGAGGACACTATTTTGAGTCTAACCACTTGCTACCACCCCCCAAAATAATATGGCATGCTATTGATGCGTTCTTTGAATTGCAAACAGGTGCACATCACTTCGATTCAATCCAGAATCACCCAAAATAAACACTCCCCTCCATCAGCATGGTATTTTGCCAAGAAATCATCATGCCAGGCAGGAATAACCCTGGGCTATGTTGGTTTATAATGTTCAAAATGGTATGAGTGTATATGTGAAAAGGGAAGCCCTGGGGGTAAAAGGGGAGGAGACAACTCCTTCCTTCCAGTGCAGTAATCCTCTTCCTCTGCATGGTTTATTGTGATAAACCAAGAAATGCAGCCAGCCATGAAAATGCCGTTTAGCGAAGGAGAAGAAATTAAAGGGAAAGTGAAGCAGAGAGGGCAAACTAAAACTTTAACAGGTCCCTGATAGCTGACACTCTCTTTCATATTTGATGGGGTTTAAAAAAAACTATCTCCCCCCACCCTACTTAAACTGTTTTCATTATTGCTACAATTTTGGATGTGTCAATTCAAATGTAAATGTGCACAAACGCTTCCAAGAGGATTTTAATTACGATGATAGCATCGCTAATTATGGATATAAAAAAAAAATATATATAAAGTAGTAATTCAGGAAGGTGCTTTGCAGAACTTGGTGGTATCAGTCAAAACAAGGCTGTGCAGAGAGTTAAACGGCTGGGCAGGGATTTGACAAAACACAGCAGGTCCCATTTCCCCTTCAGGCCAGGAGGTGACAGCCAGACTTCAGCCACATGCAACTAATTCAACATGGGCATTGCTGCCCAAGCTGTTATCAAGCTCACGTGCTCTGCCAGAGGCCTGGCAGCAGGGGATCATTCCAGCTGTATCGCAGCTCCTCCCAAGCAGTTTTTCTCCTCTGACAGCTGCTGCAATAAGCCCGTTTTGCTGGAGGACTTGCTCCCTGTCTGCCCTGCACTCTCATTCCCATGGGTGCATCACTGCTTCACTGCCAAGCTAGCAAACAGGCTCGCTGCAAACCTGTGGCCAACGTTTGCTGTAGTCAGGGATCAGCACCCCTGATCATGCCACGGGGACTTCATACGCATACAGAAACAGGACCGCCCTAAGGAGGATCAGCGCTCCACGCTCGGTCTCCAGAAAGGCAATGCAAGATGCAAAGCCAAGAAAGGCAATGCAGCACATGGAGGAGGAAAGAAGGAAGGGAGATTCTTGCCCTTGAAAGTGAATGTCAGCTTGACTGAATTTGCTTCCACCCTTGCTTGCCGGAACAATAAAACACAATCCACACCTGCTTTAATTCCACCACCCTCAAAAGACACTGCAAAGGAAAACATCCACAGAATCCTGGAAGAAGAAAAAGGTATTTTCAACAGATGCTTCTGCAAACAGCTGGGACAAGTGGTATCTCCAACAGGCCAGTTCTGGCCTAAAGCAGATGAGGTCTATCTTATTTCAGGAAGAAGAGATGCACTTATGACGCAGGGGTGTCTGCTGGTCCTTGGGGATGTTCTCTTTGCCAGGAGGAACATCCAGGCTTTGTCAGGTCCCAGCCGTGTGAGAACACAGTACTTTCCTCCCAGCACCTCTCTGGCAGCTCGGAGACCCTCACCCTGCATGTACACATCACGCTCGGCAGCTCGAGTGCTGCCGAACATGCCGTTTTGCTTCTGGATGATTGGGACGCAAGCAGCAGGCAGAATCCATTAATCACCTCCACTCTCCAGAAATAAGACAGTGTCAGAGCAACTTATTCCTCATTGCTATGCAGCACAGCCTTCCCAGTGGAGGTTTCTGAAGGAAACAGGAAGCAGCAAAGAACACTTCCGAATGGCTGAGGCTGGGATTCCCAAAAGGATCTACGGGCATCAAGCATTTAACTCCAACTGAAAAATTGATGTAAACAATAGCTCGTTACTTTGGTCTTCATTTTGACCCAGGCACACCGATGATTTAATCGTAACTGAAGCCAGCATAGATTGTGTCCACACAGCAAAAAGGGGAAGACGACTACCACGTGTCACTAAACTTACCCTAGCTTAAATCAAGCCTACAGGGATAAATAACAACAAGGAAGATGGAGGGATGAGAGCTTTAGCATGTATGAACAATGCTGCACGTTTTGGCTGTTAGCTGGTATATGTGAACGTCCAACCCCACCATCCTGACTTGACATCCTGGTGGGCCACAAGACTCACGTGCTCACTCAGTGCATGGCAAAGGCTAAAGGGGACAATTATACTCCTAGGCTCTTGCCCCAGCCAGATGACACTTAACTAACTCTAGCCAACATCATTTAGTCCATCCAGGTTTCCGAATGACCTCCCTTTCTCACTTCAGTACCTGACAGTCTCTCACTGAGTTGAGAGCTTCATAAATATCATGCCCAAATAGCTTGAGCGGTGGTTCAGAAAATTACAGACGGCGATCAAAGCACTGATGTGGAGGGAATCACCTAGCTTGGAAAAACCACATCTCACCACACCTGCTGGGGGGGTACTCAGGACCAGCATCAAACATTCACCCACTAGAGCTGGCCAAGTTTAGGGGCCTGAGCATGGCCTGACAAGTTGGGAGGTGTTGCCAGTGGCCCGGGACAAGCCTACTTTAAGCACGTGCTTTGTTGGCAAGGGCTAAAGAAGAACCTTGCTCAGTCACTCTGTGCATTGAGATGGGGAGAGAAGGGTGGTATTGGCTTGTTACTGCATCACACAACCCAAAGTGCTTCGGTGGCTTCCTGAAGCTCCCTGCCTGGAAATAAAATGGGGCTGATACCTACTCACCATGCAGGGGATTCACAGGTTAGACAGAAATGGGAATATCTGATCCCAAAGAGCAGACATCCATCTGCACTCATTGATGATAGCAAATATAACCTTCAGCAAAGAGCGTGGCCAAATGGGTTTGGTCCAGAGCAGATGGCAATACAAGACAGATCCAGATCACAGAAACAGACAGCAACAAGCAGCTGGTTGTGAACACAAGCCCTTAAAAGAAACCTGGTAATTTAATGCACGCCCTGTAATATCATGACACCTGAACCAGCTTCAGGGACTGCACTAGTACCAGCCATCAGCCTGAGGTCTAAGAGTCTCATCTCTTCCTTACACAGACTCTTAGGAAAGACCTGATCAAAGCCACTTTTCAGGCATTTATTCTGATATTGCCTCAACTTCCTTGCCCTGTCTGACATGCCTCAAGGCTTCTGTTAATTCTCAGTGCTTCCCTGCCTTCCCCCAAAATAAAAGCAGAGCATGTGGGAAGACAGAGGGGATGTATGACTTGATGCCTGACTGTGTGTCCACACTGTGACCCTTCCAACCTTCTCCTGGTCAGGACACCAGCACCACCGCAAACAAGAAAGGAGACAGACCTGAACCGACCTTAAAGAGAATAAAAAAAATAAAGATGAAGCTTAGGGTTGGGAGGTAAGATGAGGCTATTTTTTAGTTAGTCTAAGAGGGAAAGTTCCATCCATTTTCATTAGGGAAGCACTTTGGCCGTATCTCAGGTTTCACAGAGAGAGCAAGCTCTGAAGGTTACTGTACCCTCACACACTGGCAGCACATAACACTTACTGGACAGGTTAATATTCTTCTCTGTCTAGTGACCATGGCTCCTCATTATTTTTATAAGAAATAGGAAAAATTAACCAATTATACAGTGGGGATGAGAAAAAAAAATATAGAAAGAACAGAAAAAAAGAAATAAAGTCAATTTTAGTCCCATACCCATCTCCCTGCAGAACACAGAAAATCGCTTGACTTGCCTCACCCTCCATTTTGGGACCTCCATCTGGAATTCAAAACATCTGGATGATTCAGTGTATCAAATTATTAGCAATATCCAGGGAGCTGGAACGCTCTCTGCCTGCCCTACCCACACTGCTGCTCAAAAGTTAAAGGCCAGCAGTGTCCATGTACCCCTCATCCTACCTGAACATGAACTTCGCAAGTGCTCCCACACAGACAATCCCCTCCTATGTAAAACCTAAGCAATGCTAAGTTTCCACAACTAGTATAAAAAAATTTCAGCATCTCAAACACCTGCACAAATGCTCTCACTACACTTCAAAAATTGATTTAGCAGAGCACCCAGGTTTCACAGTTAGTTGCCGTGGTCAGAAATAGCTGCACTGGATTGATGTTCAAGGACCACAAGCAAAAGCCCAAAATAAATTGATGGGAACAAGGAAAAATCCTTCTGCAATCACAGAACAAATTCACTGACTTCACTTCACTGTAGAGCAGCGAGCCCTGATGTTGGCAGATGCTGGTTGGCAGACAAGAATTGAGGCAGGCCATTACTTTTTGCAGTGTAAAGTCAAGGATGAAGGATATAAAAATTTAGAGACCTACATTAGAAGTCTCACACACTGGCAAGTTATGGGATTTTGCAGGCAGGGAGGAAAACAGACTTAAAAGCTGCAATCCTAGTTATTTTTAGAGGGACAAATATTGCAGCTACGCTATAGATCTCTCTGGTTGTATTAAAGAACCAGTGTTAGCCAAGTTTATTTGCCACAGAACTAGGAGGGACAGTGCAGCAGCAAAAGGTAACAGTCTCTTTATGACCACAGCTATAAAAATTCCACAAAGCCATACAGGCTGCAGGGGCTGGTGTGGTTTTTTCCCTCCACCCTCTCATAAACCAAAGTTGTCATCGCTGTGTGTATTCATTGAGCCTGCCTGGCCTCCAGCCAAGCCTCCCAAACCCCATTCCAAGCTCCCCTCCCAGTGCACAGGCACAGGGAAGAGCCCACGCACACTCAGCACAGACTTGGGGCAGGTAGGTGCACGCTGCTGAGCCCCATCTCTCCACAGTTGCATTTTACCTCTCTCTGTTCACTGCAGATCTTGCACAACCAAAGAGGACGTTTCTGGGTTCCAAAGGTTTCTATTCCGCACTTGGTGCAAACTTTCTGAAACAAGGAGAGAGAAAAAACGGAAAAAAAAAAAAAGGTGGCGTTAGCAACTCCCCACAGCCATATAGCCCTCGGAGAGAGAAGGTCAAGAAGCATCTGTCCCAGCAGTTCTGTTCTGCTTTCCTTAAAAACCTAAAAATGGCACAATTTTCTTATTTATCCTGGAGAACCACTGATCGCAGGAAGCTGCTTCAGGTCTATATGGACATGAGACAAAGGCAAATCTACAGCACAGCCCTTGACTGCAGGGTGAGAAAAGAACTGGCCAGGGCAAATCAAACCCCATGACCAATAGGCTATTTCTAGGACGTTTTTTTTTTATTCCTCTAAATCCTAAAACCCAATCACTGTGGCATGGAAAGCAGCTGTAACCAAGTACAAAACAAGCACGAGTTTGTGCAAGACTGGAAATCCTCTCCTCCCTTCCCTCACATACGTAGTCTTAAACCCCACAGCTTCCCCTCCATTTCAGCACGCACTCAGAAGCTATTGATTTGCGGCTGCTTAGGAAGCGGGCACAACCGTGCCTACATGCACGTTTCCTGAGCAGAATGCTTGATAGCGCCGCACGGCCTCTGTTGCTGCACAAGGGAACTTTCATGTCTCCGCTGGCCTTACAAGCCATTTACAACCTGAATCACCTAATATTATATAATGAAGCTGATGTGTATCAGGCTTGGCTTACAGCTTGAATGAGAAATTGGATAATTCTTTGATCCTCACAGAGCAAATGCCACTCACAAGAGGGCCCTGGAGAGCAAAACCTTGCTTAGAGAGACGTGAATTTAATCTCCCCAGCTAAGGTTTTACATATCCCCCTAACCAGGCTGCTTCTCCTCTGAGCCAGGAGGTCTGTGTCCAGGGACGAAAGTCTCAGTGGCTCACTCAGCCCTCAGTGCCCACGTCTGGAGGAGGACAGCGGCAGAACGATGGTACCTGAGGCAATGGCTTCATTGCATGAATAAACGCACCCAACTATTTTGGTCAGCGTAGCCCAGAGGCATGTCTGTCCCTGACTCATGCTGCACAGAAAGTGGAAGGCAGCACCACCAGCCCCACAGAGGTTGGTGCTCCTCTCCATCTCTCTGTTCCTGTCCTCGCCCTCATCCTCCCAGAGAAATAAGGAACAACCTCTTGGGTCTGGTGCATCAATACTCAACATGGTGCTACCCAAGCCAAGAGGGATTGCAGATACAATTAGCAGACACCACATGAAATACCCCAAATTCTCCCTCCCTCAAACCAAAACCTGAGGGAGCAACTCAGTCTTAAATACCCTCAAAGATCCCAATCCCCACACGTATAGCACATTCAAACACTCCCTCTAGTGGAAGTTTTCCAAGCGATTTTATTCCTAGCCATAAATTTTGAAAGTTCCATAATAAAATGGGGCTTTCCTCCTCCCCTTCTCTGCAGACTAGCTGGAAAATTGAGCATCACTCACAACCCCTCAGAAGAAGACATAAAAATCAAGGACATGAAACGCAGCCCCATTCCTCATTAAATACAAGATAAAGCACTTTTCTTCTCCTACTTATACTTCACCTTTTATACATGATACTGATACCCTCTGCATGGTAAATGACATGTTATGCTTTGTCTAACTACTGCTATTGTTAACACATCTGGATTTGCATAAATCTTTGTCTTGCCATAATGCATGTATTTCTAAGATAATAAAAACTAATATTAAAAATATTCTTCATAAAACAGAAAGTGGCGCTTAGAAAATCCACCGGGCTACCAGAAATACAGAACCTCTATTTAGCAGAAGGGACTTGCTGAAGGTAAGTTCTTTGCTATGTTTCAGATGCATCATTACAACAATTCCTGTTATTGAATTAGGCTGCAGTGAGACGGTAACAGAGCAATGCTAGCAAGAAAAATATGAACTTTAAAAATCCATAATTCCCTGACAAGTCATTGCTTATTGCACACAACACTGCACGAATGATGGATATCCCTGGACGAGAGGGAACAAGCTTAAAGTAACAGTCCACTCTGTGTGCTCTGCTGAAGGGTTGACTGTTCCCCAAGTTCACTCCACAACATTAAAAAGCAGCAAGGGGAGAAGCCCAGGGCACCCAGTCAGCATTGCCCTGAGCTTGCACACAGCTGAAAAGTGCAGCCAAGCTGAAAGCAGCTGCAAAATGCACACTGGAAAAGTAGGGTCTCACCTTAAATCAACCTGGATATGAATCCTCCTGAACTGCCCAACAGACTCCACACATAAAGGGAATAACCACAAAAAAAACCCCAGCCCTTCTCTGGGGTTTTCTGGTCACAGCCCTCCCGAAGCCTTGGGCTCACACAGCCCCACTAGCTGGAGGGGTTACTACCTGCAACTGCAAACGGACAGGGCAGGGAAGTGTCCGTGCCAGCTTTTGCCTCCTCATTAGTGTACAAGGCTCACAGGAAGAAGGTTAGAAAGTGCTGTGGCAATGTGACCTAGCTGGCTTCAGACAAGGTGAGAGCGGAATCACCAAGGAAAGAAGGTACGAATACAGCACATCCTGTTATTCCATGTGCTTGAAATTCAGGAAACAGTTAGCCGTCTCCTGTCTGCCATCCAGCCCTTTATTCTCCACAGACACGTGTGCACAGAGCCCATGCTCCTCTCCAAGAGAGCTGCCCTGTAGCTCCTGTTTAAACCAGACCTTTCACTTCCCAGTACTTTACCGCTGCTTCCTTCCCCACCCCTTCCTAAAAAGCTACTTTATCCCTGGCTTAGGACTCAGGGGGGGTTCAAAGATTTGCATTTACTTTCCCAGTCACTGCCTTACAAACAGTCCTCTGCATAACCCCTGCCTCAGTCAAGCTACTTCTGCAAATTGGATCTAGTGGAGAAACTCACTCGACAGCAAAGGCAGCACAGCTCACAGCAGCTCCCTGCCCAGCGAGCACGTATGGAGGGATGCTGGGGCACCTCCCTTTCCTCTCTTACAAGAGCTCTAAGCCCAGCAGTGCTGCAGCCAACCGTGGACCAGTGCAGGCCCAGCCCAGCAGCCTGCTCTGCATGAGAACTGCATCTCACAAACTCCAGCAGTGCCAGCACAAAAGGTTCTCCATCGTGGCCTGCATGGCTGCTTAACCACAGAGGTGCCAACATGCACCACTCCATGGTAAAGGAGCAGGTTTTACTAAGCGCTGTCCTGTGGGCTCCATGGGACAGGGTGGGTGACACGGGTAAACGTCTCCTTGGCTCCAGTACTCACCAGAGACAGAGTCAGCACAGGCTTCTCCCTTCCACCCTACCACCAGCAAGTCAGAAACACTCCTGCACCCAGCAGGTACCCTCACCTCTCCCCAGGCAACACGCTGAGGCAAAGCCACTTACAGAGGTATCTCCCCAGGGAAAGATGGGCTTCAGGTGCAGGAAAAACAGCCTCCCAGCAGAGGGAGGATAAGGTGGTTGCCTTGGAGATCATAATCTCCACAGTAATACAGATTAACCCATTGGCTGCAGAGTCTAGACAAGCAACAGTCGTCCCCCAGGGCATTGGCAGGACAGCAGTCTCCCTGCAAACTGATGCTGCCTTTCGAACAGCATGTGTGCAGTCCTGCCGACAATATACACAAACACAGGCAGTCATTGATGCACAGGCTTATTTATGCATCAGGGTTGGAAACCTTACACTGGTTTGGAACTTGAAGATTGACTTGAGTCCTCTGAAGAGACACGTTACTGGAAGGTCTAAGGGCAGACCTTGCAGTAAATAACAGTAAAGCACACAGACCCTTTTATGAGTTGCCTCTGAAGGACGTATGTTTCTGCCCCAGAGTGGGAGATGCAGAGGGGGCTGATGCACCCCATCTCAGCACTAAGTGCAGTTTAGGCTCTTTAGGATCCTGAGGAGTAAGATAACCAGGGTGCAAGAGAAAACCTGATGGTCTGACAGCACCGACCTAGATAAGTGGGGCTAAAATAACTCTGCAGAGCTACCTAGCTTCCAAGAGGCCTGGGGGCCTTTTCTGGACAGATTTGCTATCGGAAACAGGCAGAACCTGTGTGACCAAACCCACCTTTTTGCAATCCTGACAAAAGACCGACGTGCTGCCCAGCAGCCCAAGCAGTTCACCGCAGAGCAGGCACTGAGAAAGGCCATTCCCCATCGCGTTCTTTCTCATGTTCTCCAGCCGCTCCACCAGGCGCCTGCAGGGGAAGAGGCAGAGCAGAGGTCACAGTAATCACCTTGGAAATTGAAGCACATGGTACTGAGGCATGCCAAAAAGCTGCCAACGTGTGCTCCAGACTCAGCCTACCTTTGCTGCTTCTGTGCAGTTTTGGGCCCCTTGCTGGTACCATATGTACTTTCACTTCAGCCTCTGCACTCAGTGTTTCCTATCAGCTGGCTCTCAGTCTTCAGGGGATACAAACCCCTGTAAGTCCATCTACCGACACTAACCAAGCCCAGAATAATCAAAATTGCAAATACCACTGACAGGCCTGACTCAGCTAGTAGGTGCAGGGCAGACAGCTCACAAGAGGGGCTTGGTCCCACACCCTTCAGGAGCTCAGTGTCACCTGGGCCACACAGCCTCAGCACGAAGATTTCCTGCTTGTAGAGCAAGAAAAGCTTTTAGTGCTCGGAGCAGGGCAAGTCAAACAGCACCGGGAAAGGGCTTAGACCTGCCAAGCCCTGCTCCGTTTTTACATATACCCCCTGAAAGCAGCACTGCAGGCACATGACTTGCCCACATCCCATTAGAAGCAGGAAGGCCAGACTGAAGCCATCAGACCAAAATGAGCCCGGCTGCAGTACAGGAATGCCAGTAACTGCTCCCTGCTTCGTTCGACAGCCCGCTTGGAAGACAGGAAGCCCGTATGTATGCACAATGTCCGTGGCAGCAGGACTACGAAAGGGAAGGAAGGCAGGATAAGCAATTAGGATGCAGGATGTGGAGAGCATGCAGAGCAAGGCTGCTGTCATGAGATCACTGCTTGGCAATTCTCAGGCATCCATTTGTAGACAGGAACAATAACAGCCAGGCCATTTATCAGAGGCAGTGACTAGCCGCAGCCATGCGCATGCATGCGGCTCAGGGAGGAAACACAATCCTGCTATCCACGCAACCCCATTCTCATTAGCGCTAACGTCCCATCAACCAAGTCCCATACTGAGAGGAAGGCAAGGTCTGTTTGAAAGAGGTACTGCCTATAGTGATGAGGTCAGACAGCACAGCCAGGCTGAGCCATCATTAGTGGATTTATGATCCTTGACTTCAGCACAAGAGAACTCCCAGGAGTTAACAAAGGCATTTCAGAGAATGCTTCAGCAAGGCTATCGCTTTCTGCAGCTATACCAACAACCGCACGGGAACGATCGGCTCCTCAGGGTCGCTGGCTGCTTCTGGCGCTGCTGGGGTCTCCCGTATATATCACACAAACATCACTGTCAGTTTTCGTTAGCACTCACTAATGTGCACTGCACAGGGACAGAGCAAAGCGCAGGGGCAGGAAGCTGGGCCTGCTGGACACAGGATGGGAGTCACTGGGGCTTCCTGTCTCACGAACACCTAACCCTGCTGGGAAATGCTGTGTTAGGACTGCCAAACTCCCCGGCTTTAAAGGCCGTCAGTATAGGACAACCACAGACACAGCTGAGGCCAGACCTCCAGCAGGACTGAAAGCACATGGGAATCTGCAGCAGCAAAAGGATGCCCATAAATTAAATAATTCAAGCTAGCAAACCCCTTCCAGAGGGCTCAGCCAACTAGAACATGAACTCATTCACTGCTCCAGGCAAAATCCCAGGGGGCTGCAGCAGACAAGGGAAAACCTAACTGTGCTGCCAGCAGCGGTTTGAGCCGTGCCGTCCACTAGCAGTGGGTGCAGCTGCACAGCTCAGCATCTTCCCCAGCCTCTTCCAGGGCCGCTGGGGCAGCTGCCTTAGCACAGGCTGCATTTACCAGGGACTGTGTCAGTGGCTGCAACCACAGCAAACCCCAAGGCTCAAAGAAGGTACGAGAAAGGCTTGAGACATGGAGAGAAGGAAAATATCACATCCTTCGCAATGTTCATCACCTCCAAACAAGCAACATGGGAGGGGAAAATAACTGACCTAAGGGATGCTCTGACTGATGGAGGCTGAGCTCAGGCAGCTGGGAGAGCCACTCCTCTGTCTGCACTGACCTTTCCTTCTGAGGGAAGGGGACAAATGAACGTGACTGTACCCAATGCGCTGCTGCTCGATGATGTCCAATTTTTCCGCCTTGCGGATGACTTCCAGAATGACCTCAAGTTCCTGTGGGCTCAGAGCCTGCATCTTCCTCTGCTTCTCAGTCTGGAACGTGTGCACCGACCAACCCGTCTGGAGCCTGTGGGAGGGGGTGGAGGTTAGAATTAAGCTGTGAAAGGAAAGCGCAAATCCCCTGACCTGCCCCACAGGCCAAACCTGCCAGGCACACAGAGTCTGTGTCAGCCTTCCATCAGAGAAGCCTGTTCCCTGGTTAACACCCAAAGCAGGAGTCTCTTCTCACTGACCAGATCACCACGTCACTCCTCCAGCAGCACTGAGTGCTGTCTCTGCGCTGTCTCTCCCTGCCCTCTCATTTCCCTTTCTGTTCCAGTTTGTATTTTACCACTCCATGTCCTCACTCCTGTTTGACTCAGCCCATAAAGAAAACTAGTGCACCTAGGGGTGGCTATCCTGGGGGTACCCTTGCAGAGGTGGGTACTGATGCCAGACACCACAAATGCCAACAGCAGACTCCAAAACACAGGGATTACCTGCACCCTCCTCCCTCCAGATCACACATTTCTAGGGTCCTCAGTTCAAACACACAAATCACCAGGCACGCTTGGAAATACAAATTTGGCAACTTCCTCCCTTGGTCTAACCCAGGCCCGCACGAGGACTTTAGCAAGCCACTTCCCTCCGTGCCTCACATACAGCAGCTGACATTTCTCCTTAGCTCACTTGGGGATAGGCGGGAGCTTTCACAGCTCAATTAATTACCATTCAGTAGGGGTTTAGAGGTCACTGGATAAAGTCATGGCTGCTAGCAGAATGCAGGGCACTATCAGACACAGCTGTCTTAATAAGGCTTTCAGGTAGAGGCTGGAGAAGTGGCAGTGGCGTGCACTGTTCACACTCAGGCAGTCCCCTCGGACGCAGGGTGACCTCCTGTTTTCTAACACTCTGCAGCGGGCTGACCCCAGGGGTTCAGACAAGAGCAGAGGTGGCAGCGGCATGGTACTGGCTGCCAGAGAAGGAAAGCATCCAAGAAACAAATGCAGTTCTAGTGCTTGACTCATCTTCATCCCTTTTGTCTTTAGGTTATGCAGTAATTTAACTTCAGGGGAAAATGAGATCAAATGACAAGTTCCTAAAACAAAAGAGTGCTGGCAGCTGGGGGATGCTATCAATTATATTTAGGGTGCTGCACAGATAAGAGCCTGCCTCCAAGCCCTTCCTTTCACCCAGGGGAGGGCTGGTGGGATGGACTCCCACCACGCACCAGCTGCGCTGCAAACTCCACTGCAGGCGGGCAGCTCCGGGCAGCAGCCAAGGATCGAGCCCCAGCTTAGCAGGCTCCTGTCCCACCCAAGCAGCACATTTCTAGGGTACAGAGGGGTCTGCGTGACAGGCAAATTCCTGCCTCCCAACCAGGCTGTGGATGAGGCTGGTGGGCCAGTGCTCCACACAGATAATGGGAAACCGTTCAGGCCAGAGCTGAGGCTGGAAGGAGAGGAGGGGGGTGGCGAGGACTCACTTGGCACGCAGTGCCAGCTGCCGGTCGTTGGGGCACACCCACTGGCCTGTCCCGCTGCCAAAAATCGTGTCAGCCATGGCACCAGGTTGGGGAGGAGAGGCAGGGATCACACCTGTAAGAAGCAAACACCAGCACTGAGCACAGCTGCCACCCCACCCTCAAGAAAGCACAGGGCAGCACTTGGCACAGCCTTATTAACCATCCCGAAGGGCCACTTTTGTCTGGCAAGCAAAACAGAGGTGATCCGCCGGTGTCACACACAATGGAAGCAGACAGACTATCACCCACAGACAGCAATAAAAACATACCATCATCCTCATAAAATATAAGCCACTAAATACCTTCAAATGCCTTGAAGACAAGGCTGGAAGTTTAGAATTTATGGTACTCTGAAAAAAAGCCAGAGACACTTTGTCAGTTCTGATTTTTCATTTCAAACTAGAGAAAAGTGTTGTTTGTAAGAATAATCTCTGCCCCATCATCTCTAGAGCTCCAATGCTGCAGTACTGACACAGAAAGCCACTCTAAAGGACACAAAGAAGCTACATTTGCTTTTTTTTTACCTCTTAATGGGGTAACAAACAAAAACCCACGCGACAATCAGCATGAATAGTGGCAAGTCATTTCGTTCATTAAATCTGCCTCCATAATAGCCTGATATTTATAACTACAGCCTACAATAGCAGCTTGTTTGCATTCTCTGATGTTTAAGACAGCAACTCTTGCAGCAGATCTCCTCCTGCAGCTCCTGTAACCAGCACGGTCACACCAGTGGTTCCCTGTGTTCAATGACAATTTCACTGTGAACTGATCAGTAAAGGCAGCAAGAGCCAACTTCCACACGCTCATGGGAGAAACACATCCCCAAAAGGGACTTTGCAGCTAAACAGTTCTGAGTCCTACCAGCAGCTCAGATGAATGGAAAGCACCAAGGGACAGACACAGCCAGAAGATTTCAGTGGAGGCAAAACTAGTCTTGATGTACCGAGCTTTTCTCCAGCTGGATTTGCTCTCCAGCAGAGCAAGTGTCTCACAAGCCCTAACGCATAAATTTCCAGGTATTAATACTTACCTTCCCCAGAACAGACACTTGCCAGCTTTGAAACCATACCTGCTGGGCAGAGATAACGTGTTTAATGCTGTTTGGCAAACACAAATCAAATACAATAACAGGCAAGGTATATCACCTGCCAACTGTGCAGCAGTTCCCAAGAAAACACATGCTCCAGTCTCTATCCACAGCACATTTACCCCAGCAGTGCCCGTGGTTCAGTGTGCCACACCTACGCTTGCTATCTACTGCTGACACACAGAGCTTTCTGCTTCTGTGCCAGGCACGGAGGCATCACAGGCTGCACGGCCTTGGCCCTCTTACACAGGCAGGGACGCAGCTTGTGCAAATCGATCTCTCTCTCCCTACGCTGAGCTCACACGTGCCACACACGCCACACTCACCCCCCGGCACAGAAACACTAACCCACGTTAAGAGAACTGACAGCTATCTCCTGCCAAACCCCAGGTCAGCCTTGAGAGCCAAAATGGTTACAAGCAATGAACCAGTTCCCTCCTCTCTGACCATCCAATTTCTGGAGAGAGTCTGAAAACTCAGTGCTTACAACAGGCAGGAGAGGAGGAATTCCACACGAAGCACAGATTTCTTTCGGTGCAACGGAACAGAAGTATAAAAAGGGTGAAGGCTCTAACAATTCAGCATAATGCTCAGCAGCACAGTCTGACTGTACAGCAAAGTGAGGCATGGAGAAGATGGGAGGCTGCAGGAAAGGTTTGGCAGAGAAAGAGGGTTGAGACAGGAAGGACAGACAGAAGTGTCGCCCACAATTTTTTAAACCTTTACTACATTAGTCAAGGTGATCACTTTTGAAAGGGATCATCCCTAGAAGAAATCCTTAAACCCTGGCATCTTCAATTTACCAACTACTTTCCCTGCTCTGCTCAGTGCCACACATGCTGTGGGTTTGCATTTCCATTTTGTCCCAGAACACCTCCTGCTCTTTTCTTCTTCTTCACGATCTCAAGCAAGGAGAGAATGCAGTCCCTGCACACGTCCCACAGCGGCTCACACACAGGGGAGCAATCAAGCATTAACAGCAAAAGAATACGGAGGCTCCCGCCCCCAGTTCAGTGTTAAAAGCAGAGAGAACCTACAATTTCACACAGAATGGCTGACCTGGGATTTTCGAGATATTTTCCAAGCCTGTGATGTGTTGTTACAAGATTATATGCACATGTACCCACACACACACAAATGCATATATTAAATTACTCTTCAGACACACCACCTACTCCTCCCTCCCACTCACGCACACCTGAAGAATAGCACAGCCCACACACTCAATGACCACTGGCGAGGCTGAATGCACACAACCATACCGACGTGACCAGTGCTTAGCAGCTGTGGGATGTTTAGCATAAAAGCTAGAGCTGGAGATAAGCCCCATACCATGGTCAGGGCAGAGGAGTTTGCTTTGCCAGCAGTTGTGCTTTCAGGGTGGAAAGCAGTGCTGAATACATCTGCCCCTCCTCTGCAGAGCTTTATCTGCTCTAACAGAGCTGAAGGCAAGTCAGAATAGAGCACATCAGTTAAGTATTTTTCTCAGGAGAGACCTAAACACATTCTCCAACCTCATACCACAGTGAGCTTTTCTCAGCGTGACTGAACAAAAACAAGCAATGTCATGCTCTTTTGCCTCTTGTTACTCAGCATATGCTTTCTGTTCTCCACCACTCCCTGAGCAGCATCTGCAAAGAGAGAAGGAAAACAAAACACAGCCTAGAGATCCATCATATCCCAAAACAGTCTTCGGATAGATTATTCCCTAAAATATTTACAGGAGCATTTTCTTACAGCAGCGTTGGGTATCTGCTGCTCCCTCTGATATAAACTGGCATTGCAGGTGGCTTTGCACCTTTGCCTCTGAAAAAAGCCCGGTGTGGTTTGAC
Source organism: Aptenodytes forsteri (assembly GCF_000699145.1). Classification (NCBI taxonomy): domain Eukaryota; kingdom Metazoa; phylum Chordata; class Aves; order Sphenisciformes; family Spheniscidae; genus Aptenodytes; species Aptenodytes forsteri. The sequence continues at coordinate 2,113,961 of NW_008795131.1, read as the reverse complement.
ACAACTACCTTGGAGAAGGAAACAAGAATGACATGGGACTGCAGGCCACAGTCTGCTGGGGCAGAAACAGGAGCACTAGCAGGACTGGAGGGAAAGGAATATCTTGCATGGCCACGGGAACGATGCCAGATAAATGGTACCGGTATCTAGAAGGCGTGAAGCATCCTCCCTCTTATCTCTGTAGAGGACAAGAAGTACGGTGGAATCAGCCTAATCAGAAACACTAAGATAGCAAAACCATGCCAGCCAGGCGAGTCGTTTCTATGGGCTGTGGCGAAACAGCCCTCTCTTGCAGTCAGCCTCTACTGCGTCCTCTCTCAAAAATGTTCCAGTTAGCACCTACCTTACTGAGCCAACCCCTCCCTGCTCCTCTCAACAAGCTAACAAAGGGCAGAAGCAGCCAGTCTCTAACAGTGAGAGAGCAAGAGAAATCCACAGCTCTTGGCCCTGCTGCAAGTACACTGCATACAGAATAAAGGGGAAGCACAAGTACTTAGTGTTACAGAAAGAAAACTTCTCACTCCAAGATTCTGCTTTTTACTTGAATTAAGAATTAAAAGGGAGCTCTTATCAATACTCTATGACCTGCTTTAAAAACCCTCCACCTGTTTGTTCCTTTCCTATGATGGAGGAAGTCATGTGAAACAAAACCTCATTAAATCTGAGTCCACCTGGCTGCCCTTGGCACAGAAGCTAAGGTGAGCACTGCAAGGAAGGAGAGCTGCCCTGCAGAGAGCCAAGCCTTTGCATGGGGCCAGGAGCATTTCGGAGGATGCACAACTGAGCACGTCTCTGCCTGCAGCTCTGACAGCTTCTGCTGTCTTCATGATGAGACTTAGACTCTGCAGCCAGAGAACATCTCAGTCTGTAAGGGAGGAATCTTCAGGTGGGGCCTGAGTGAAGGGAACAGCAGCAGGGTCACACTGGTGACTTGGCCCCACATCCCTGCAGAGCGACCACGAGACACCAAAGTGAGCAGGATCTTTCCCACTGGACAGTTCCCACTTCTTGGCCTGGAGGATGAAGGTGGGCTTGCAGCTGGTTGTGAGGCAGCACATCCTCCAGGCGCAGGCTGGGGAGAGGCGAGCGCCCTTCCACGCCACCACCAAAGTGAGCAGGATCTTTCCCACTGGACAGTTCCCACTTCTTGGCCTGGAGGCTGGAGGATGAAGGTGGGCTGGTTGTGGGGCAGCACATCCTCCAGGCGCAGGCTGGGGAGAGGCGAGCGCCCCTCCCCGCCACCCCACCC
>NW_008795131.1:2108462-2112686 GCF_000699145.1 Aptenodytes forsteri | reverse complement strand
CAGCCACGGATCCTGCGGCAGGCGCACCTTCCCAAAGCAGCAGCAGAACAGCAGCGGGAGGTGTTTCTGGATGTACTCCTGATCTGCGTTCCAATAACCAGCACATTCAGTACCAACTACAAATGGTGGCTGCGATGGCAGAAGGTTGCCATGTCAGCACGTCCCAGGGCTAGCCCTGGCTGACAGCAGTATGCAGACACAGGCCTTTGACATGATGCCCTTCAAAGAATTTCAGGCTCTTCTGTGAAAGAAGGCCAGTTTTCTCAGCAGAATAGCAACATGAACATCACGTATCTTTAGCTTAGTAACAGAGCACAGTCGTAGCAGGTCACACCAAAGGTCCAGTGAGCATGGTACCTGCTATCTGACCAGCTCCAAGAGCAGATGCTTAAAGAGTGTAAGAACAGAGCATAACACAGCAATACTTTTCCAGAATACCCTCCCAGCCTCCAGAGATTCCTCGATCATGCACTCCCTGAGCCAGGCTGTAGCTCTGTATTTAACACCCTTAACGTTTTTCTGTCCCAAATTTATCAGCTTGCTTTTTCAGCTCATGTACACTTTTAGCATCATCTCGCTACACCAAGTCCCCTCCCCACTCCTCCATCTCAAACACATTTTGACTTTACCTTGACTACATCAGAGTTAAAACTGAAGGGTCTTGTTGACATTGAGGTAGTCATTGCAGTAGAAAACACCTCCTCACGGCAGCGAAAGCACAGCCTGCACGAGCCCTCCTGCAGCTGGGCTGATTACGGGTGCCCACGAAGCATGAATTCCTCGGAGCCCTGCAAATACAAAAATGTCCTATACAGGCCCATAAGGAGCTCTCCAGTCAGCTTTCATTTGCCTGGTTATTTCAGTTAAGCAGCTTGTGTCTACAGTAATTTGCTTTCATAGGAAATTAATTAGGCATTTTTTTTAAAATACTTCATTTAAAAAATAAAAATTAAACAGTTGGCTGGAGACGAGTTCCCAATTCCCAAGCCGAGCTGTGCCGGTGTAATTAATTCGCCTGCTTTGAGGGCGTCACCTCCCCCAGGACACCCAGCCTGCACCAGGTACCGTGCTGGCCTGTTTTTCCTTTTAGCTGCCGCTCCCTCAAAGAGGCAGTGTAATTACTTGCTGCTCCTCGCACCAGACCCCGTTATCCCTGGGAAACCTTAGCAACTAAGTGAGTGTTTGCTCTTGTTGCTATGACAGAGGATAAATGACTAGCGGAGATAAGGTTAACCCAGCCTCTGCCTCCCACCCACCGCTGGCCAGTCCCTTCTCCTCCCAGACACTAGTCACGCAGCAGGGAAAGTACGAGCAGGCAGGGGAAGGCTATTTAGTCCAGATGCAAGTCTTCCCCTCATGTTTTAAAGATCCTAGTGCTGCAGTTGTATTTCAAAGCACACGACTGTTTTAAAGTGACAGAATAACCCTTGGGGCTATAGAAGAGTGGCAGAAGACACACACTTGACTTTCAAGATACAGCCAAGTCTCAGAGCCAGAGGAAGGGCGTAACTGTGCCTGTACAAGTGCTGGCCTGCATCAGGGCTTTATAAAAGTTTCTCTCACACACAAACCACTTTGAACTGCCCCTTCACACCTACATCTAGCAGTTTCTCAGCCCCTCCAGTGGCAAAGGAGCCTGCTGTAAGCATCGACATTTTATAGGGGCTAAGCAGGCAGGAAGCACAAGCACAGCAGAGCCAAGCAATCCTCATCACCTTCCTGCTGCCCGCTCTCAGGAAGGGAGAGAGCTGGGCCGGCTCACAGGGGCACGGCTGAGAAATGGTCTTTTGCAATTTCTTTCTGTGACAAATCCCCACTGTTAGTGCAAACCCTTAGCAGCAGATGGAGAGCCAAGCGGCACAAGGAATCCAATATGATCAGACTTGACTTGCAGCTCTGCAGCTTGGGCCAACAGAGACAAGGGAAACACAACGTCCAAATAAACACCACAAAGCCTTGGCAAGCTTTGGGACAACGACTTAAGAATCCAGTCAGACTTTCTACCTGTCTGTCCCACCATGAAGGCTCAATCTAAGTAGTACCAGCACCAGCAAAACAGGGAAGATTTCATTCAGAGCCGTGTATTTGATTGTGGTTGGCCCAGCTCAAGGTAAACACAAATCGGCCTCAGCACATGGAAAGGGAGAGAAGTGTCATTATCACGTAAGGCCAAGTTGGAAAAGGAACAAGTGGGGATGAGGTCTGGGGGGAAAACAAAGAAGGTTCCCATGCACCAGAGCTGCTTCCCAATCCTAGCAATAGCAGCAAGAAGCCTAACTCCTTTTAAGACAGAGCTTGAAGCTTAGAAAATACAATGCCCTGGCTGTCCATGCCAGCCCTATGAGTGGGAAGATAAAATCAGCTCTACAGGAAAACGGACGTATGGTACCAACAATCCTGTATTAATGAGAGGCACTTATTAGCGTGGCTACTTGATATACGGTAAGCTATAAAGAACCAGTTTTTGCCCAAGCAAAGCAGTCTTCCAGCTCCCCAGCACCCTACAACGCAGGGAGGAAAGCCAGCACTATTCCACCTGCCAAGGTGTATCTTTATTTATCAGACTTTGGCCCTATTTCCTTCTGATCCCCAGCCAGGCAGGTGCGTTGTGCAAAGTGAATAATTCATGAAGACAGGAGGCTCTTTCTGACTCACATGCTGGGGCAGGTTGATCTGGCATAGGCCTAGGAGAAGCAAATTAGCATCTAAATGGCCAATTAGAGAGACTCATTTCACTATTCTGATATGCTAAAAAGCTCAGGAGGCCTTCCTCGGCTGGAGGTTGGCAGGGTGGAATCAGCACCTCCCAGCCTCCAGAGAAGCATCAAGTTTCTTAGAAAGAATTGGACGTAGCAGGGAAGTACTGAGCAAGGGCCAGCGTTTGTCAAGGAATCCCTTGCAGGAGAACCGCATGCCAGCCTATTTCGTGAGTAACCTCAAGTGAACCAGGAAAAGCACATTCAGGGCCGGCGGAGAAACTCTGCTGAGCAGCCTGACCCCAGGCCTTGCCAAAAACTCGCTATCCAGCACGGCTCTGAGCCACAGGCCTACCATCACATCTGGAGGATGAAACACCCTTTCTCAGCATCCTTAAGCTATAGTATTGGTTTTAGGCATCCTAGGAAGCCTTTGAATAACACACAAGCACGACCAGTGTAACTCCAAGACCTTTATCACCCTGAACATTGTTGGTACGAGCAAAAAGAAAGCCATGGACTTTGACCAGGCCCTGGGGAGTACCTGACCCAACCTGCAGCAGACCAAAAACCCTGGGGGTGGGCACAGCGTGTCATTCTTGCACATACAACAGCACCCATCACCCCATGTCAGAGTGCCCAAAAGAACGACAATCTATCATCTAGTACCTGACCCAACCTGCAGCAGACCAAAAACCCTGGGAGTGGGCACAGCGTGTCATTCTTACTTGCACATACAACAGCACCCATCACCCCGTGTCAGAGTGCCCAAAAGAATGACAATCCATCCTCCGTAAGATGCACATGGCTGCTCCCACCACACAACATGCACGAGCCCAGCGGCTCTCAAAAGCACGCCGGGGCTGATGATAATCCAACCTGCAGCAGACCAAAAACCCTGGGAGTGGGCACAGCGTGTCATTCTTACTTGCACATACAACAGCACCCATCACCCCGTGTCAGAGTGCCCAAAAGAATGACAATCCATCCTCCGTAAGATGCACATGGCTGCTCCCACCACACAACATGCACGAGCCCAGCGGCTCTCAAAAGCACGCCGGGGCTGATGATAATTTTTTCAATGGAGCACATCACTTTCAGTCTCCCACTTCTGGCTTGTTTCCCCCCACACCTCTGTCACTGACATTCAGTTACCTTCAGGAGTAACTCCTTGCGCAGTTCACCTTGCTGTGTTTCTAGACTGTTTTCAGCAGCATTTTAGATCAGACTCTCCCACCAGCAGAGCTCCGGGTCTGGGTGCCCCAGCTCCCCCCCCAAAAGCCGCTCCCTTGTCCCAGCTCGCCAGGGGAAGGCGCCGTACCCCACGGGCCCCCGGACGCAGCGGTTTCCCAGCAGGTTTCCAGGCAGCCCGTACGTACCAACACCTGAAACTCCGCACGAAGCGCCCGTCCGCCCTCCCGGCAAAGAGCTGAGGGCTGGGCACCGCCCGCGGCGCGGCGTCCTCCCCGCGCACCCACCTGCCCTCCGGCCCGGCCCCGCTCTCGTACCCGGCCTCGCTGCCCCGGCA
>NW_008795131.1:2090160-2107978 GCF_000699145.1 Aptenodytes forsteri | reverse complement strand
GGCCGCGCCCGGGAGCCCCAAAAGAGAATAAAAACCCGCTGGAAAAAAAACCCAAACTACAAACAAGGAAAGCCGGTAGAAAAAACAAACAAACAGACAAAAAAAACCCCAAAAAATCCCAAAACAAACCACAAACCCCCCAAACAAAACAACCAAAAAAACCCCCAAACCAACCAAAAACCCCAAACCCAAACCAAAAAAACCAACCCCAAGAAACAAACAAACAAACAAAAAAAAACCCAAAAAAATCCCAAAACAAACCACAAACCCCCCAAACAAAACAAACAACCAAAAAAACCCCCAAACCAACCAAAAACCCCAAACCCAAACCAAAAAAAACCAACCCCAAGAAACAAACAAACAAACTCACAGCAAAAACCAACCCCACCACAAAAAGGAGTTTTGCAGGGGAAAAAAAACGTTCAGAACAAGAGCACCCCGTAGCAAAGCAAGGTGACTTGCTGGGCCCGGGACAACTGCAGGGACCTCAAAACTTTTAAAAATTAAGGGCCCAAATCTGCAGAGCGATCCTAATAACAGACACCAGCTACAGGAGGTTGCCTGAGATCAGCAGCAAAATTCGGTCTCGCTTTTTTTTTTTACAGTAAAGCCATTCCTCCCGGGACTGCTGTGGACAGTCCTGTGAACGGGCTCCCCACCTGAGTAAAAGCTCAGTCTGCAGGAAGGATTGTGAACCGGGTACGGCGTGGACCCAACGCGCCGCGATCAACCCAGCCAACCTGCTTCAACCAACTCACTGCACAGCGACTGAGGGACCAAGGGGCCGGCGTGGTTTTTCTTCCGCTTTCAACAATTGCTTGTAGCCCACTCCCTCACGCTTCATCGTAATAAAACATGTCTTGCTTCGCCTTTTGGAGAGCTGTGCAAATGCTAATTACTGTCCCATGCAGCACAGGGAGGGTGGGAAGGGGGGAGCAAAGCACTTGGTGAAGTGACAGCCTGGGATCATACGGTGAGTCGACAGAAAATCACAGGAAAACAGTTGTTCCTTTGCACTAAGCCTGTGAACACAGAAATTAGGGCTCATTACTGTCCAAACGTCCAGTGGATGCAGTGAGTAAATTTGCCATGTGACAGGAAGGGAGGGAGAGAAAAACAGAGAAGGAAAAGAGAAAGGAAGAGAAAATAAATCCTCGGTGCGTGCTTTTACTGCCCGTTCAGAGCCTGCTCTTGAGAAACCCGGTGGCCCTGCAAGCCCCATCATTTCCATACATCCACATGACCTCACAGGATAAGCTTAGGGACCCTAAGCCACCTTTTATCTAAATCAAGTTCAAGTCTGAGTATATATTTTGCTTTTTGGTTTAGGCAAATGTTGAAAAATACATCAGAGGAAGCATTGTTTGCATTAATACAGAGCCTGTATTTCTGTGGAAGAAAGCACTTGGAGATGACATTTCGCACCAGGGTAGTCCTCCACACAGTCAATAATATAAATAAATTAAACACACGGTTCAGCCAACTTCAGGAAAAAGATAAATTACCTTATTTAACCAGCTGTACTGGCAGGAGCAATAGGCACAGGAAACAACACACTCTCAGAGCCTGTATCCATTCTGCTGTTGAATTTGCTTGTCAGGATCCCCACAGAACCACAGATGCTTCAGAGTCCGACTGCAAGGCTGGGCCTTGATAGCTGGAAGTCACAGAGAATAAATGTGACATTACATTAAAAATTTAAAAAGGCTAAATATGAGTTTTATCTCGATAGCATGAAGTCAATCTTTAATACACTTGTTTCTCAGAAAGGCACTTCCATTTCCACCCAAAGAACCCTTCAAAATTTCGCTTTTATCGATGATGGGTTTCACTGAATTATTCACCAGATCACAGCTGCCAGAGATTTTAAATATACACATGACAAGGACTGTAACGGATAGCAACCTTCTCCTGCACGCCCATCAGCGACGCTGACAGTTGCACCGCAGATGCCCCAAGCTGATGCAGTCTCCTTTCAGCACAGCACGTAATTGCACGCCGGGGAACAGCCTTTCTGTGTCGCCCTCGGACAGGCGCATTTCTCAAGAGATGCAAAATAAAGGTCACCGTTTTTGGAGAGATGTTAAACTCGTGGGCATGAAGGTTCTTCTCATGAAGGCGTTCTTCTCCGGAAGAACTACAGTTGCTTAAAAGCAGCCCTGTTGTACAGTAAAACAATCCTAACTGTAGCAATCCTGGAGCGCTACAGGAAATGATTCCCGGTTTGGACACTGGACTGGTAAGCAGGGGGCTGAGCTCCCATTCTCAGTCGTGTCCTGCTGGGCAATCAGAGCTGAGGCGTTGCACTGCTGGTCTGCTTTCCACAGTTTGGCTGTCGTTTCTGGTTAGATCACAGGTTCCTTCAGGTAAGGATTCTCACCATCTGTCTGTTCAGCATTCGACACAAGAATCTGGGGTGGACAATTAGTGTTTTAATACACAAATAATAATAAAAGTATTAATTATGAGCAATTTTAAACACATAGAATAACCAAAGGCCAAAGTGGCTGGCTGCTTATCTCTGAAAGACCATTTCCTAGGGACACAGGCTGACAACTGGCAAGGAGCTGCCACAGCCAGAGATGTTTGGCACTCCCTTCCCATCGCCCTGAGCACTCCAGCTCAGTCTAGCCGCTTTACAATTCACAGCAAGAAGGCCAGGATTTTTCTCCAAGCTGTTACTCTGATTGCAATCCTCTACTATTTGGTCCTCAGTGATTCAATCTGTATTCGTCCCTCTAATAGAAAAGGTCAATGATTCAGTCCCTAATCCGAACAAAAAAAAAAAATCTTGCCTATAGAGCACACCTGCTCAAGAATATATAAGACAAAGGAAACGTTTAAAGAATACTGATGCTTCATATCAAATTAAGCTGCTTTTTTACCTGTTTTAAAGACAAACTCCCCATTCTGATCCACCGCTCTTTTTGCTTGCACGAACAAGTCAGGTCTAATGCTATTTTTCTTGTTCAAGGTAAGCCTACAGCATCGACTATAACATTTCACAAGAAGACTTCCTTAGTAGCCCAGTGCAGTAGGTCTATACGCAGTTTCAGTGTATCTGTGGCACAGGAAAATGATTCACACTTTGGAGTAAACTGGTTCCACAGGAAATCTAGAGGAATTTCTCAATGTAGTTGCATTTGAACTCAAAAAGTGCACCAAGAACCCCCCACCCCCCCACCAAATAAAAGCCATTTGAGTTAGAACCCAGCAGCCATGGGTTATATATTTGAGCTTTCGGCATTTCTTTGATGTCCTCATAAAAATACACATATACATATACACTACAACTGTGAAGATCCACTTTCTGACACCAGCTTAGGCTGGGCTTTGAATTTAAGGCTTGCAAGTTTCCTTCCTCGTGTCACCAGATCCATATAATTGGAAAAATTAGTAATCGTATAAGCAATCAGGATATAAGGCATGTTCACAAATCTCCTCTCAGAGGCACCTGCCTGTTGCATTACCCAGATTTTATACTGAATGGGAGGCCATCATAGCACCCCCGTCTCACCAAAGGAAACAAATACAACGGTACCTTTAATTTTAGCTTGAGTGTAAAATGAAATAAAGAGGACAGTAGGAATATTCAAGCAAATTGAAAGACAAATCTAACAACCCTTACACATATAGATTAGACCTACCGCTTGAATGCAACTACCCTTCCTGGCAAGGGTTTACAAATTGGACTTCTACTTTATGAATTCATGATATGGTTATTTTCAAAAGATACATGCCTCCAAGACGCAGTGAAGCCTTCAGAGGATTGTGGAAAGTTTGTTCTTAGTATTTTTACCGTGCATTGCAGGTAGAACATCCACTGAGACTGGAGTCTGGCTGCGCTGGGCATGGCAGAGTTTGAGACTCTCAGCCTAAACAGAAAAGGGGGACAAAGAGTAAAGTGACAGAAAGCAGTAAGAGGGTAAGGGACTTGCCTGGAGACGATGCCCCTTCAGAATAACATTACCCGCTGCCAGGGAGCACCTCACCACCCAGCATCCTCCTGGCCAACTGCAGCAGCAGAAGGGGCCGGTTAACCAGGCGAACGTTGGTCCTACCCGTCCTGGAACTCCAGGGAAGAGCTGTCAGAAGATTATTTTCTTTGTACGTGGCTCAGGCCAGCTGCTACCACTGGGCTCTAATTTTGGCTGGCAAGTCAGGTTTTATCATAATAAAATTAGCGACAACCATCACTAGCTACAAGTAATCCCTTTCCCTCAGCTGTTCTCCAAAAATATTACACTCACTTTTCCGTCTGGATGAATTATTTACATCCCATCACTGCTGTTCCTGTTTTCCATGCCTTTCTGCCCTGTGTCACCATCCCTTTCATCTACACGCAGGCTTTGGAGACCTGCTGGCTGCTGTACAGCATTAGTAATAACCATCACTACGAAACCCCTGCTGTTGACACTTTGAAATCAGACCATTAGTGGCAGGGGGAGAAGTGCTGCCTGCAGCCCAGGTATCCGCCGTGGGAGCAGTCTCCCGGGAGCCTGATTTCATCACAACCTGTCTGAATGCAACCACGAGCGTCTGCCAAATTTCACATCTAAATAGATCAGGAGGAGAGAAGGAAAGAGGCAGGGAGGCAGGGGGAGAAAGCAACCAAACCAGGATTAAACCTCATGTTATTTCCAGGGAGAGGACGACAAATAAGCAGTGCATTGCTTCAGCAACTGTTGCTAGAGTTCCCGCGAATGCTTTTCGTCCAGGCTCACCTCTGAAGGAGGTGCACTAATCCCCCTCACTGGTGAGGCTGTTAAAATGGTCACCACCACAACACAGCAGCAAGGGCAGGAGATCTGAGGATCGCACCAGCCCCAAAACACTTGGGAGAGGTATTGCCATCTCAGAAGCTGTTTCACATGTAGCTTCACTGCTCTGATGTGGGGAAAGGCGGAGGGGAGGGAAGGGAGAGGGGAGTTTCCCTTCATTTACAGGGCTGAGGTACTATGAAGGGGTGGGAAGGACCCCGATGGCTGGTCTCCCTGCAATGGATTTGGCTTTGATTTTTCCCTCTGCAGCAGCACTGTGTTGCAAACCTCGCAGTACTTCACCTGCTGCCAGGGCTGTACTACCTCGGACAAGCCAATACTTTCTGGGGTGGCCATATTACCTCAGGCAAGCCCCAGTACTTACATATGCAGAGGGGCACTGGGGAGGAAACCTGTGCTGAACAGGGTGGTTCACACAGAGCAATGGCGTTGGGCCCCTGGCCAAGCAGGCAGGCCCAGGCTTGCCACTGTGCCATGGCTGCCCCGGAGACCTCGCTGAAGGGCGGGTGTTGAGGAAAGTGGAGGGGAAAAGGAATGGGGAAGGCAGTGGTGAGATGGAGGGGAAGGTGCTGAGGGGAGGAGAGGTGAAGGGGGAAGGTGAGGTGGAAGGGAAGGCGCTGAGGGGAGATGGAGAGGGAAAGCACTGAGGGGGGGAGAGATGGAGGGCAAAACCTGAGGGGCAATGGAGGGGGGGGGAGAGATGGAGTGCAAAACCTGAGGGGAAATGGAGGGGGAAGGCCTGAGGGGAAGAGCTGGGGGAAGATGGAGGGGGAAGGCACTGAGGGGAACTGAAGCACTGAGGGGAAATGTGGGGGGAAGGTGCTGAGGGGAAACGAGGTGCTGAGGAAAGGAGAGATGGAGGGGGAAGGCCCTGAGGGGAGTGAAGATGGAGGGGGGCGTCACGGACAAGGAGGGAGGCTGGGCCAGGGCTGCTGACCTTCCTTCCCTTGCTCCCTGCCAGGCTTGAGGGCGGCTGTGGGGGGCCATGCCAGGCCTGCTGCAAGGCCCCACAGGCAGGAGAGCAGCACTGGCAGGCGGCGGGGGGCGAGGGGCTGCCCGTGCCCCCCTCCACCGCAGGACCCTGGCGCGAAGCCACCACGGAGAAAGAAGCAGCAGCAGCTGCCGCGCAGGAGTGCCACCACCGCTGTACGGGCAGGTGAGCTGGGCTGGCTGCCGCAGCAGGCGTGGGCAAAGGCCGCCGTCCCCCACGAAGCCGCCGCGCTCCCCACAGCTGTCCCCAAAATGCCCCACGCAGGGTCCGGGCAGGCCTGGGGAGGGAAGGGGTCATCGGGCGAAGCCATGCGTGCACCAGGCTGGTACGTGACCACTGCTCAACATCGCATATTTGTGCAATTGACGCTGCACACTCACGAAGGGACGCGCAGCCGGAGTGTGCATACCAGCAGGAAGGCAGCTCGGATTCACCTGTCCGCGTTGGCCAGAAGATGTGGCGCTCGGCTCTCCCTCCATCCTGCAGGACAACTGCCATGGAGAGAAAAAACAACCTTCCCTAGGAAATCATCTATGGCACTTCAAAACCTTTCACTGAACCTGTAGCCTCTTTACGCGTACTTTCATATATAGCTACAAACCTATCCAAGAAAAGATTGAGTACATGTAACTACACAGTATAAGCAGTAGGAGGCATAAGACATCTGTCAAGAAGTAGGAAATTTCATAAACTGCCTAAGATTTGGGATGTTGTAAATATTTAGTGGTTTTCTTTTGGTGAGCTACAGTATAGTTGTTTAAATATTTGCCGTTCCATGGGCGTGAGTCACGGCACTGATCTAACTTCCCATCAGTGGGGTTGAGTTGCTGTTATAGCTACAGAAAGGGGAGGTCAATTTCAAAAAATTTTCCATGTAAAGGAATAGCCGTTCACTTCCAGTATCTTAGTACAAAAGGTGCCTGAAAGTTTCCAGAAGTTGTACTATAAGGAAAAAAAATAATCACATTGTTTGCTGTATTAATGGATAACAGCCTAAAAAAAACCCCAACAATTAAGAATCGATTTCCTGCCTAAATTGAGTTAGGCAAGCACAGTGAACTTGATGCCAGTATAGAAGTGCTATTAATGCATTAACAGCCTCAATAAATGCATTTTACAGGTGTGAGAATCGTTACGTTAGCCAATCAGATACATATCTTTTTCCCACTTAAAAATAAGATTTTTAGGCCATTAATATTTTCTTATAGATTTGGTTTCTTATTAATGGGCACGTAAAGGCACAGCAAGCACTTGTCTCATCATCCTCTTTATGCAATAAGCAGGAAAGCCTCAGAGGCAATGCATACATTTTCGCTAACCGCGTTTATCATTTTAACAGATAAACACCACCACAAAACCAGAAAGCAGCAGGCCCACTCCCCTCCATCGCTTGAAATCCCAAGTCCTGGGAGGAACCCTGACTCAGCCCTAAATAACACAGAAGAGAATCAGAAGGATGCGGAAATAAGCAAGGTTGTAGTATCAACTTCCACCACTTCGGACTCTAGTCAAACTGATCAAGGTCTTTCTGCTCAGCTTAACGAAAGCCTTCGATGGGACGGGATTCTTGAAGATCCTGTAGCAGAGGAAGAAAGGCTGCGTATCTATAAGGTGAACAGAAGGAAACGGTACGAATTGTATATCCGGCAACATTTGCCCACTGAGCCGTGCCCAACCGTCAGGCATTCCCCATTACTTCATCGCAGGGCATCGTGCACAAGCAGCGATCACACAGTATGTAAAGAAGATTGCTGCAGTTATTTTCCAGAGGAGCAAGCGTGAACTGGTCCTGAATGCTGAACAAGCTAGCACAGTCTCTGAGCTGCAACCAGTGGTGTCACCCAAAACCTCTCAACAAGTTCTGTAGCTTAGTACCGATTACTCACTGTCTTATATCTGTGTGGAGAACAGGACATTTATATTTTAAAAACAAACCAACCTGTTAGTTAAAATAGGGATGCAACTCAGACTACTTCAACAATTAAAAGTGCTCCTTTCCATACTGCCAATTTGTCCTGGAGTATCCCTAGTTATTGCTATTAGTTTATTTCAAAATAATACTCACTGCATTACACCTGAGCTTTTCAGGTATTCACGTCATGAATTGCTGGTCCCGAAACCAGCAAGCACAGCCCCTGTGGCAGATGGGGAAACTGAGTGTGGGCAGCTGAACGACCGGATACCTTGTCTGGAGGCTAAAATGATTTGCAGGCACACAAACTTACCTGGTACTTGAAACTAAGCGAGCTGCAAAATCCAGGATTGGAATCCAGCCCTCGTCTCCTGGCTTGTGATCTAATTGTTAGGTACAGTCTTTTATTTGGTTATAAAAATTCATTGTATCAGACCCTCAGATTTGACATTCTGGAGAAGCACAGCATATATACAAGGAAAATAGAGTACATCTGTAACAATGGAGTTATCCTTGTCATAGTATGTACTACTGGAAGCCCATTTGGCCAATATGAATTAAAAATCACGTCAAGCAGTAGGCTGCCTTGTACTCCCCTACTTCAAATTCTCATAGTAAAGGAACATCTTTCATACAGAGTGTTACTACAATATTAAAGGAGAACAGCCCGGGCCACAATAAAGGAAGTATTTAGAAGTTAGATGGCACATCTGAAAGGAGAGAAAGTTTTTCCTGAAGCCCTCCTGAAAGATACTGTTCTGATTTTTGAAGTTTTTTCTTAATGGCTCTTCAAATGGACTGCCTTTTATACAGCAATTGGTGTTTATATATGGCTTTTCTCCTCTTTAATACTTTAAACAGTGCATGATACTCAAATGCTTGCACAGACTTCCGCAGGAGCAGCGGCATGCTTTAGAACAGCTTCAAAGCTCCCTAGATTCCAATAATGTCATTACACGCAAATCTAGAGCTCTTGCAAGCAGATAACCAGATGAAAAATTAAAAGTAAGAAAAAAATCCCATTATGAATTAACTGATGTTCAGTTGCATCCATTTCTACTCTGCCAGAGATACTAACAAAATCAGCAAGCCTGCAAATTCAGAAGAGTTTAAAGAACAGATTAAGTATCCAGAAAAACACTACAACATTTCTCTCAAAGCAATAGTTGTAACCATCTATTTTGTTTTTATAAAGTTTAACGCATAACACATTCTAGTCTTATTTTTATGCTGTATTTACCAAAGTAGCATTTGAGCATCTACATTTTTAACCAAAATTAAAAAGAAACTACTTTCTGGTTAAATACTTGTTATACTTGAAAAGGGTAAGTGCTTCACTTGCAGGATATGCTGAAATCCGTACCAGAAACTCTTTAAAAATAAAACTATACCAGATGAAAGACTCATTTACATACTGGAGAGGATTTTCACCTGTCTTCAAGGCACTTTTTGAAGTGCCTTACTAAACTGATAAACCCACAAGATGTGGTGTTGGGTTCTTTTAAATACACAGTTTTATATAGGAAACGCCTTCCGAGAATATGTAAACAGCAGCAACACATGATACAAGAGAAACGAGCTGGGATTGGCAGGATATATTATGTATTTATTACTAAGTAAATACCAAAATAAACACTGAAAAGCTTTGAATGAAAAATAAAGAGACTTCCCTACATGATGGTTTTCAGATCATTTATTACCAATAAAGTAAAAGACAAACTGAAAATTAGAAAGGGGGGTGGGTGGGAAACGTCACAGACATCAGAACACTTGCACAGAGCTAATCAGAGCTTTGCAAATGTTGGAACATAAATAATTTAAAAGGTATCTCTACCAATTAAAATATTTTTAAGAGGTACATAATTAAGTTTGTTTGCTTTATAAAAATCAGGTGCTTTATCCTAAAACCATAGTGTAAAGGTCATTTAATTTCTAATTTAACTAGGGACGATTAACGATTACAACTTAAAATAATCTTCTCTCAGATCTCCTGCAAACGAATTCATTGGAAGAGCGTTGTCGGAGCAATCCAGGGTCCGTGTTCTTGCAGCGTCCTGTGTCCAACAGTGGCCAGCACCAGATGTTTCAGGAGCAAGGTACACGAAACTGCGAAGCGAGCCACGATGCAATAGCTTCCCCAAAGAAGAGTTCTGTCCATTTGAAACCCCACACACTTAGGGGCTGAGTTGTGCCTTCTGTTACGCAACAAGTATATCTTGGGGCAATGTTTAGGGGAGAATCGCAACAAGTATTTAAGATACACCTCCTAAATGCTGTAGTCTGAAACCAACATGTTTATTGAGAAGACTGTGCTGCTCTTAACAACTCTGGAGCAACGCCCACCTGACTTTGGCATCCTCTGTCACCCTGGTTTTAGGATCTGGTTTTCTGAGGCAAGTACCAAAGATTAAGGACATTCTGTTCTGAGCTAATAAATAAGTAAAAAACCAAACCAAAACAACAAAAAACCCAAACCACACAAACTCAAGCTTTCCTTCCTGCTGCATTTTTAGTCTCCCAAATCATTCCAGTTCACACTCGAGTACACTTCCACACCATTCATCACACTTGCACAAACACGCGTTAAGTACAGCTCAAGAACGGGCTCCCGAGTTTCTAATTCACCACTGACAAAATTCACCCTTGAGGCGACGCACTAGCAAAGTCCTCTTTAAAAGCAGGTCCAGGGCTGGTGCTGCACCAGAAGGTGACCCGCACCTCAGAGGAGTTTTGGAATACATGGAAAAGCCGTGTCCAGCTAAGTCAAGTCTACCAAGTGGTTCTGAGCTGCTACACCACGCTAGCCACCAACGTAAGCCACACTCCCAAAAGCGGATGCTCTCCACACTACATTGCTCTCTGTCAGTATAGAAAAAAAAAAACCATCTGGGTAAAGTAAGAAACCTCTTTGTCTTATTTTCATCAAAGCGCATGATAAAATAATGCACCTAACATCCAGATGGCCTTTCACAGTACCTGAAGTTATTCCCTTTGGTCCCCAAACTCATCACGCACTTGGGACTGGAGGGGTTATTCAGCAGCCTACAGACAGGCAAATGCTACCCCATCCCAGTGACATCCTGAATATTAAAGTCCAGAGAGGACATGGACCTTTGCAAATGAGAAGCTCAATGGGGAAGCAGAGCTACAGCTGTGGATTTTGCTATGCAGTAAAAATTTGCCTGTCCTTTGCTACCATCTACCTCTCCACAACCCCCACCATGACAGCACCTCACGCCCGACCCCAGCATCTCCTCCTCCACTCTAGGTCCCTGTATACACGGCACATTTTCTGAAACTTTCCTAGTAACAACTCCCTTAGTGCAGACAGAACGACGTCAGTAAAAACTAGGCACTGGTGTTTTTCCACCACCACACTGTCAAGACCTGACTTTCCAACAATACAGGGATAATATTTGGTCTGATATTCTTCATTACAAGTCCCGCTACACGTAGTACACAAATGCTAGCGTGTTACACAGACTATAGCACTGTAGAAGTCATAAGTACAGAAGATACATCACACCATTCACCTAAAGAACTTGAATTACCTGATCCTTTCTCTGCTGCCTGGAGCTGCAAAAGCAGTTTATCTCCTGCTCTACTCAGAATTCCTCTTCTTTCCAACTCACACCTTCAAACTGGACATGAATGCCATAGGATAACATTTTTGTATCTGTTAAATGCAGAATTCCAGATTTTTCTGTTAGCTTTGTCCAGCAATTTCCAGATGGTTCTTCTAGACAAAACAGTCTCACAATCTAAACTGAAATGAATGACAGCTCTGGCTCTCTGTAACCAAATGACCTGGTAGATTCTCTGCAAGAGCGTGAACCGCCCTTATTTTTGCACATCACCACAAAGCATCAAATGGATTTCCACCTACCAGGCACTATTTGGCATTCCTTCTTACCTGTCAATTTTTTCTCGGGGAAAATACTTCCCCTTATTTTAATCTGATTACTGCACTGCGGGGAAGGGGAGGGAACTCACAACTTTAAAGGCGAAGAAACAAGTTCTTTACTAAGTTATGTTCCCACAGAAAACTGCGTTCAGGCCATTCTGATGCTTAAAGCAGGAATTAAGAGCTGAGAAAGAGGGTCTGTACCCGCTTTAGCTAGTGGAGTTAGCACAGTACATTAGATGGGACTGGGATGGATCAGAGCAAGAGAGACAGCCGTCAGTCAGCAACCATCCAGGACACAGTCGCTCCCAAGGTACTCCGAAGTTTCCAGCTCTATGCTGGAGAGGAACCGCCGCGTGGTCTTACGACAGTTGTAATCCAGCGTGGTGGTGTACACAGTCTTGGCGTGCTTCGGGTAGACGATGGTGGTGCTGGTGAAACGCTGGGGCTTGTTGCGGGGCTCCAAGTGGACCTCTGCTTTGTAATTGCGCCACGTGCAGTTTGGGACACAGATGACCGTCTGACTGCAAGAAGAAATGCTTAAGCCCACTGGCATATAGATGTCGTCGATGAAGTGCTTCTCCGAGTCGTATTTAACCGAGGACGTGTACCTGAAATACAAGAGACATGTGCGTGAGCTCTGCTCCGGAGTAGCAGGCTGCATTTTCTGGAAAACAGAGCCGTGGGGTACCGGGGTGGCTCCTCAGCCCTGCACCTGCCACCTCAACACAGGAACAGCCACACAACGCAAACACTGCCTGCTGGTGTCTCACTCCCCCATTTAAGGAAAAAGCCTTACGTTAGCAGCACGCCCGGCTCCGTCACTGTTTTGTCCGGCTGCCAGCACTACCAAACATCTTCTCAATCCTCGGGTCCATCGTTTTAAGCCTGAGCTCTATGAAGCTAAGAACCTCCTTCAAACTTCAGTGCCTAAACCCAGAAGCCTAGATCCACATTTAGGCCTTGCACATAAGCATCCTAATTCCTCGGAGTGCCAAGTCCATGGAAGCACACGTTATTTTCTCAGTTCTCCTCTGCCAAGAGTCACACGGGAGTTCTCTGCTATCGCTCCCAGCATGGGGCACTCTCTGAAGATTCAACTGGCAGGAAAATACTACAATTTGCACATCAACCTCTGCTGGCAAGAAAATCCTCTGTGTCTGGATTACAAAAGAAAGTTTTCATCTCCTTCACACTGCAACGACTCTGCGTTAGCTTTTTCATGGTGCTAACCGCCTTCAATTCCAGCCACGGGGTGACCTCCCTCCCCACACCAGGGCAACCAACGCTTTCTACCCTCCCCTGCATTAGGCTTCCGTTTGATTGTATCAGTCTGCCTCTGCTTGCACGGTAGTCAGCTGGGAGCCTTCATTTCTCATTACTGCAAATCATGATGTTCAAAGGAATAATTCACAGGCTGCGAAGTGATGCAGCGCATAAAAAAAAAAATAATTATGCACTCTCTTAATACTAACGTTTCTTTTAGTGCACACAACCAGCCACAGATGGTAAGATAGAAAGTGCTTATTACAAACCCATGAGGTTAGGAGAGCAAAATTCCTTTCCCCTAATAAAACAGTCCTAGAAAGATGGCTGCTTTGAAGATCTTCCCTCACGACTGCCTTCTGGTTCATCAGTTGAAAGGCAACATTTTGGAGCAGTGCAATGAAGTAAAAGCAGGAGAGCAAAATACAGGAAAGTCTTCCTGGAAAAAAACCATATGGGATTAAAAGAGGCTGAACACTCCTTCAGCCTGTACAAATGTCCAGGTCCAGGAATGTACAGCTGCGTGGAACAATAGCTTTGCAAACAAATTAACGTGATTCACAGGCACTGATAAGGCCTAACTACTCCTTTACATGCTAACTCCTTCGAAACTAGATGACTGTAACACAATATTTACCTTATTTCCTTTGGTGGTAAAGGGTCAAACTCAACTCCTTCGCCAAAGGATAAAGGACACAATCTTGGAGGGCAGCTGGGGAGAACAGGGCTGGGAGAGAACACAGAATTCTGCAAAAAATGCAAAAATAATCCCATTAATGTCACAATTCGGTATATTCTCAAGAAAACGCATTTATTTAGCCCTTGGTACAGAGCTGTCGAGGTTCACGTTTCTGTGCAAGAGGATCTGCTAGTCCAAGACATGCCTACGGGTGCAACCCACAGGTCTGACTTGACACTGGTCCACAGCATCAAAGATGTGGCAAGGCATGTTTTCTGGAAGACGAAGTCCTAACTCTGGGAGCTGACTTCAGAGGAGCCACTCTGGGAAATGAGAGAGAAATACAGGCCCTTGGTGCAGCGCAGCTTTCTGCAGCGTGAACTATAGCCCATTCACAGTATGAGCTCACGTTCAATTCACAGCTAACGTTACATGAGTGTATGAGAGAGCTCTCCTTGCTGGATTCATCAGATATCCCCACAGGCAGATCACAGCAGGAAATTATTGCAGGGCATCTCGCCGTGAGCAACCTCCTCATTTCACAGCTACGCTGTGGCTACTATTTGAAGGCAATAAATCCAACCTAATTCACACGCGACCTGTTGGGAGGGATTAACTCATTCCCACTGAGCGGCGATTCATGGAGCTTCCCCGTGCTCCTCTCCTGGACGAGCAGCGCCGCGAGCCGACACCGGCCCAGCAACGTCCTGCAGGCAGAAGGAAACCAAAGCGGCCCCAAAGGGAAGCAACCCGCTTGTGTTTTTGAAGCCACCTCTGCACGTGTGCTTTACTATCCAGGGGCGAGGGGGCTGTGAGCATCTCTCCTGTTCAACACACGGTTCTCCTACGGCCTTTTCCAATTTCACAGCAGCACCCCTGTACTAAAGGGCTCTCTCCTCGAGATCTGTGGCTTCCAAAGTATTTGTACCAACAGCTCAGCGTCAACATTTAACAATCATTTTGCGAAAAACTAGCGCATCTTTATCTCATACTGTTAACTGAAACCATAGTTTAACATACAAACTTCCTACTCTGGGTCACTCTCTGGAATAACGAGAGTTCATTTTCCACAGGGATTTCCAAAGACGTGCTGCGACGCCGTCCCAACCCCTACCTGGGGCAGGGGCGACAGGGGCTTCCCTTGCATCAGCAAGAACCAACCCCAAACGGAGGCTTTTTTTAAAAAGCCCCCGCCGGCTGCCCTGACCCAACACGGCCCCAGCCCTGCCTGTGGACGCCCCGGTTCCCCGGCGGGCTCCCTCCCGGTGCGGGCGCGTTAAGGGATACGACGGCATCAGTGGAAGGGAGGGAAACGGGGCTCCGTTGTCGCCAACCTGTCCCCAGGCCGGCCGCCCCGGTGCCGGCCCCCCCAGTAACCCCAGAGCCGCCGGGCTGGTTTTCCCCATCCCCGGTCCCCCCAGTGCCCCCATCGTCCCGCTGCCCCATCCCCGGTCCCCCCAGTGCCCCCATCGTCCCGCTGCCCCATCCCCGGTCCCCCCAGTGCCCCCATCGTCCCGCTGCCCCATCCCCGGTCCCCCCAGTGCCCCCATCGTCCCGCTGCCCCATCCCCGGTCCCCCCAGTGCCCCCATCGTCCCGCTGCCCCATCCCCGGTCCCCCCAGTGCCCCCATCGTCCCGCTGCCCCATCCCCGGTCCCCCCAGTGCCCCCATCGTCCCGCTGCCCCATCCCCGGTCCCCCCAGTGCCCCCATCGTCCCGCTGCCCCATCCCCGGTCCCCCCAGTGCCCCCATCGTCCCGCTGCCCCATCCCCGGTCCCCCCAGTGCCCCCATCGTCCCGCTGCCCCATCCCCGGTCCCCCCAGTGCCCCCATCGTCCCGCTGCCCCATCCCCGGTCCCCCCAGTGCCCCCATCGTCCCGCTGCCCCATCCCCGGTCCCCCCAGTGCCCCCATCGTCCCGCTGCCCCATCCCCGGTCCCCCCAGTGCCCCCATCGTCCCGCTGCCCCATCCCCGTATCCCCAGACCGCGTCCCTGCCCGGCGCTGCGCCCGGTCCCCCCAGTGCCCCCATCGTCCCGCTGCCCCATCCCCGGTCCCCCCAGTGCCCCCATCGTCCCGCTGCCCCATCCCCGGTCCCCCCAGTGCCCCCATCGTCCCGCTGCCCCATCCCCGGTCCCCCCAGTGCCCCCATCGTCCCGCTGCCCCATCCCCGGTCCCCCCAGTGCCCCCATCGTCCCGCTGCCCCATCCCCGGTCCCCCCAGTGCCCCCATCGTCCCGCTGCCCCATCCCCGGTCCCCCCAGTGCCCCCATCGTCCCGCTGCCCCATCCCCGGTCCCCCCAGTGCCCCCATCGTCCCGCTGCCCCATCCCCGGTCCCCCCAGTGCCCCCATCGTCCCGCTGCCCCATCCCCGGTCCCCCCAGTGCCCCCATCGTCCCGCTGCCCCATCCCCGGTCCCCCCAGTGCCCCCATCGTCCCGCTGCCCCATCCCCGGTCCCCCCAGTGCCCCCATCGTCCCGCTGCCCCATCCCCGGTCCCCCCAGTGCCCCCATCGTCCCGCTGCCCCATCCCCGTATCCCCAGACCGCGTCCCTGCCCGGGCGCTGCGCCCTCGCTCCCCTCCCCAGCCGCACGGCAGCGGCCAAACCAGCTCCCGATGGGCTGCCCCAAAGGCGGCCCTAGTCCAACCTGTGGACTGTGCACCGTCCAAATGCGCTGCCCGTTCCCATGCCAGCACAGATTTTGGGGAGCACTGAAAGAGCGAGCCCCGACTGCCAGATCCTTCTGGTCCGTCCCCACCTCCAACACACTGATTTCACCAATAGCAAGGGTCCGCTGGGTGTTTTGGCAGCCGGGTTAAGCCCCCCAGGCCCCCCTGGACCGAGCGTCACAGCTGCCTGGGATGGAGGGTACAGAAAAGCAACCGGGAGTTATTGATAGTGTCCGTGCACCGCAACCAGATTTATTAAGTAAAGCGTTTTTGCTGAGACCAGGCCTAACCCCGCTGTCTGCCCGGGCGCTCCCAGCGGGCGAGGGGCAGTTTCGGCCTGGGACAGGCCACGGCGGTGGATGCCGGCACAGGGACGGGGCAGCGCGGTGCTCGCTCAGCCACTGGGGCAGGACTGGGATGAGAGCGGGGATGGGGGAGGAAATGGGGGGGCACCGGTCCCTTGGTGGTTCAGCCACCCTCTCCCATTGCTCGACCTCAGCAGCAGCTGCCCCAGCTTTCTTGGAGGGCAGCTCGCAGTGGAAACAGCGACCTCAGCAGCAGCTGCCCCAGCTTTCTCGGAGGGCAGCTCGCAGCGGAAACAGGGGCCTTGTTCAGGCTGCAAAGCAGCAGCTCTTACGCACAGGCTTCACTCACCCCTGGGAGTTTAACGACACCCTCCAAAACTCACAGTTTTCCCCCCAGGCTGCTCTTTCTCAGCCCCCCCCGCCGAGGATTTGGACCCAGGCAGCAGCACTGCCACCCTTAATTGCATTTTTCAGGCAAAGCTCCCAACGCCGAAACAAGAAAACAGAGGGAAAAGGTCTTTCTAGCACTAGATGAGACTGAGGGGACGTTTTTTGGAAAATCCTAATGAAGTAATTGCGCCGTGTCATCAGATTTGGTGGGGGAATACTCTTGTGCAGGGAAAGCAACTGTCTGCAGCCAGCCAAAGTCAACACTCCCCTGTGCAGTAACAAGGAGTCTGGCCTGACGGGCCCAGCACAAGTGAACCCAAACCCCTGAAAAGAATTCCTTTCCCTGCCCCAAAATTAAAAGCAGAGCAGAGCTTTCAGCCGTAGGCGTCTGTGGTTTGCAGCTATGCAGTGCTGGGAACTCCGGAGACTTCCTCAAGGAATTTACATTCCTTTGAAGAAATACTATGAGGCTGTTTGTCTTTGCTGAAAAATGCAGATGGAGAGAAAAAGAACATTAAAAATTTTGATTGAAATCTTTGGGGTCTGAGCAAATGTGCTGGACAGGTGTTTTCTTCCTTTTGATTTAAATGCATCCCAAAAAAGAGAGATTCTGGACTCCGTGAGCAATGGGAAAATTGATCGCTCCTCGCTCCAAAATCTCCCATAAAAGCCCTTTATGAAATTAGACGCCTCAGAAGGCGCTGGAGCAGTTTCCAGATGAACGCGATCATTATTTCAGAGCTGCCATGCAGCATGGGAAAATTGATCGCTCCTCGCTCCAAAATCTCCCATAAAAGCCCTTTATGAAATTAGACGCCTCAGAAGGCGCTGGAGCAGTTTCCAGATGAACGCGATCATTATTTCAGAGCGGCCATGCAGCTCCTGGGCTAAAACCCACACTGCCAATAACCGAGTTAGTGCAATTT
>NW_008795131.1:2032070-2086549 GCF_000699145.1 Aptenodytes forsteri | reverse complement strand
CTTTTGGGGGGGGGGGGGGAACCTGTGGCATCTCCCAGCAGCCGCCCCTGAGGGCTGTGGGTGCCCCCACGGCCACTCCCGTGGGGATCGGGGTCCGAGTCCGAGGGATTTTGGTGCCTGGGGAGCTGTGCGAGGCTGAAGCCGGCTGGGCCTGGGATGAGCGGAGCCGCACGGGCTTCTGGAAATCTTGCTGCTCTTTATTTACTAGCAAAACCCCTCCCACTCTGGCCTGGCTTGACACAAATGACAATTTTTTTGTGCCCTTCCAGGCTCTTGTTTCTGGGCTTGGCAGGGAAAATGGAGGTGTCTGAGCAGCCGAGGGGGCTCCGCAGCCCGCCCTGCCTCGCACCAGGCTCAGACCCGAGGATCTCCCGCAGCGCCAACACCCAGAGCTGTAAATTCGCCTGCTAGGATGAAAAGGAAGTGTTTAACCAGAATTTTAACTAATCAATAACTAAAATACTATTGATAACCTCTGTATACAGGGGCCCTACTTTTAAGGCACATGTACTTTGCCCTCTCAGAAAGCCCGTCTCTTTTTAAGCCTCGCAAACCGTACCGATCCACGCAGTCCCTGATGGCATTGGAAATCTTTTCCCCTGCCTGTACATCCCAGCCTGTTTGTCCATGTTATTTACTTTTTAACTGCCTGTGCACAGCCGGGACAGAGCGGATACGAATATCTTATCAAGATTCTCCTTCCATAAAGGACTTTCCACCGGGCCGGGCGCTCTCGGCTTAATCAGCAACCGAACAATAGGCACATTGATGCGGTGTGGGGGGCCGTCGCTGCGGGCAGGGGGAAGCAAATCAGAAGGATCCCGTGTTACTTGATAACGATGGAAAATTATTTCCAAACGATGGGAAATGCCAGGCTGCTCCCCGCGGAGCAGACCGCGAACCTGCCGGGCACGGCAGTCGCTCTCACAGCGGCGCTTCGAAGCAGTGGGATTGACGCGAGCCCCTGCGAGCGGTTCGGCTGCAGGGACAAACGCTGACGACACATTGCTGAAGTTGCTGAGTTTTGATCGGCTTTTACAGCCCTGCCGCCCCTGCCCTCGTGAACCGCTGAGCCACGAGCCAAGGTTTTCCCAGGGCTTCGGGAAGCTCCATGTGCTGCAAGTGGCAAAGGCTGATTTTCCCCTCCCCGTGGGATCCAGACCCCGATGGCAGCCCCGTGGGCTCTCCGTGTCCTGCTGGGAACTGGAAGGCGCCGCCACTTTCCAGGGAAACCGCAGTGCTTTGGTCCTGGTGATCCTGTATCCCAGGCGAGGCGAGGGCCCACGAAGCACCCCCCCGCCCCGCTCCCAGCAGGGATGCCCCCGGCACCCTGAGCAGCGCTGGCCCCAGGCCCCCGCCACCCCCAGACGTCCCTGCGCTCTCAAAGGCGAGGCTGGCAAAGTACTCGAGCCCACGTGCTCCCACCTGGACTCTGGCTCGGGACCGGTGGAGCTGTTTTGGCTGAGAGAAGGGAATGAGCACAGGCTTTAACCTAGAAATTTTGGGTGACGGTAGCACTAGCTGGTGTAACCGGCCCCAGCGGAGCAGGCGCGCAGAGGAACGCCTTCTGCCAAAGCCCTTCCCGACACAGCCCAAAGACAAACGCTTCAGCTCATTTTCTTAAGCACAGCAGAGCCGTGGCCTGATGCTGCCGAACAGCGTCCACATCTGCCGCCCGCCCAGCTGTGGCCAAGAAAAGGCTTTACGGAGACTTGGACATCGTCACTCAGATGCTCGAACTCACGGCTGTAAATCTGGTGAAAGAAATAAACACCCGCGTTGCCTGGCGCGGGCTGCTCCTGCCCAAGGGCGGAGGGGGCAGGACCGGCAGAGCGGTAGGAGAAAAGCAAATGAGTCATTAATTCTCCAAGCGAAAGAAACTCCTCCGACGTCATGCATCGTGTCGAAAAAAGGCGCCACCTCTTAATTTCAAAGGAAAAATTAGGGCACCTATCTCAGAAATCTCTCCAGCAGTTAAAGTCATCAGAAAGGACCCGATTATTTAGGAGCACGAGGTCAGCTCTGCTGAACCACCTGCACGGCACGGGGAGCTGCTGCGAATGCAGATGCTGCCGGCGCAGAGTTGCTTGCTGGAGCGGCAGAAGGTGGAAAAGCCAGAAAAGAGGGAAGCTGCAGGAGAGAGCAATGGAGACGGAGAGCACGGAGCCCTGGGTCCGGCGCGTTTTGGGTGAGGTCCGTCCCAGCCGCTGGGGTTTGCTGCGTGGCAGTTGTACAGAAAACACCCAGCAGATGAACATCAGTAACGATTTAATTCATTTTAGCGTCACAATCCAACGTACAGCCAGAATTACACCTCAGCCAAAAACTGTAAAAAGTGGCATTTTATACAGAAAAAAATCATCCTTTAGTCCCCAGAGATGTAAACCCCAAACAGCTAACATACACACACAGACGTGCCAAATCTGATAAATACCCAAGAGCCAGGGGGACAAAACCCTTATACCCAAAGTAGAAAAACGCAGACTTGCTCTCTAAAAGTGGAACTCCAAACACCCAGACCCGTAGCATTCTTCAAAGGCTGAAACTAAAAATTCATTTTTCCTTTTATTACCTCTTATCTCCAGAATGAAATGCGGAGAATGAAATGGGGGAAGCCTTTGGGGAAAGACATGAGACGCTAACTTGAACATCGTCTTCAGCTATTCACAATTTAGTTAGTCATCCATAGACAGAGCAAAGAAAAATTAATCTAAAATAAATTATTCATCCCCCCACAGGAATAATGATTCTCTGCAAACCCACGTTCCCTCCTCCCCGGCTATTGCATTTGATAACGTGTGAACCATCCTGCACATGCACCTTGAGATAATCTGTCCTTGGGGAACAGCCGTTCATAATCCCGACGTGCTTTCAACCACCGTTCTTTCTTTTGTCACCCGACGTGAAATCGGGAGAGGAACAAACGAAGCACCAGCAGACTCGGGAAGATTTGTAAAACTGGAGTGACGAGAAACTGCCGTCCCTCCCCACAAGTGTTTTTACTGCTGCTCTGAGATGGACATCACCGCTACGGCTCTCTGCAGCTGAGCACCCGCACGCCACAGCCAGGGCCCAAGCCCGGGGACCCCTGACAATACACCCCAAGAGTTGGTGTTAGTGTACCCGTTAGCGCACACCTCGCTGCACCGGCAGATCGGTCTGAGCAGCGTTAGAAAACCTGACCAGGGAGGATTTCATCTCTGCGGATTTATTCTTTCTGCTCGAATCCTGTGATCAACTCCCGCCTGTTCAAGCGCAGGCTCACCTGCCGGCTGCGCAAAGGGAGGATGGGATTTTACCAACCGGGCACCAAATTCTCCCTCCCACAGCCACGGGGCTGAGGAGAGGTAAGGGGAGCAGCCTGCGCCCAAGAGGGGATGGTGCTCAAGCATGAACAGGCAGATGCAGCGTGAGCCCAGGTTCTGCCTCGCTCGGGGAATTCCTCATTTCACCTCCTCCCTCCCCGGTCCTACTGAAGCTCTGGGTTTGGGTGGACAGAGCTCATTTTCCTGGAGCGTGTCCCATCCGCCCCTCCCAGATGTGCAGCAGCAAGTATTACGATCCCTAGTGAGCACAGCCCCTGATAAATATAGTCCTAAGGCCCAAACTTGACCTGGTGGGGAGCATGACCCTCCCAAGAAGGCATCTGACAGCATGATTGCTCCTCACCTGCCAAACTGGTACAGGACTTCTTTATCCTGTACATGCAAGTGAAGCTTGAGTTAAAATAGAGCAGGCACGATTGGTTGATCTGCCCCTAAACCCATATGGGATTAAATCGTTCACGGTTGGGCATACGCCTTCAAAGTCCCCCAAAAAGGGTACAGAGGAGTTTGGGAAGAAATCCAGCGTTGCTAACGACGAGGCGATGTCTCCCTGCACTGAGACTCCTCGGGGAAGCTCACACAACAGGCAGGGAGCAGACGTCCAGTGACCCCGACCCTGCTCCGTGCTGGTTTTGCGGCTGGGTACCAGCAGGAGCTGGCCCCCCGGGAAGGGGGCCCTGGGTTATCTGAAATATTTCACCTCTGGTTCTCCTCCTCTCTGCACTGGTGCAAGCTGAAGCTCGGAGGAGGAGGAGGAGAGGAAGGCCCTTGAAGTCTGAGGCTGGTGTTGTTAAGCATCCCATCCTGGGAAGTGGCCCAGGCTCTCCGTTAAAGCCAACATTTCCGGCATCTCTCCTTGCAGGGCAGCGAAGGCGCCAAAGGGGCACACCCCTGCTCGGGACAGGCTGGCTGGCGCGAGAACGAGGGGCTGGTGCTGTTTGACGCTTGCTCCATGAACGGCCCTTTGTGGAGAGAGGGCGAGATGCAGTACGGGAACTCCCATCGGGGCAGGGGTGAGTCCAACACAAGCGAGAGAAATAACAAGCAGCTGGAGATGGGCTCCGCAGATGTCTAGTTTGGCCTTTAAGCTGTAACAGCGACCGAGGCTGCCGGCTTGTTGGCAGGAGGTTTGCCAAGGTGCAGAAGGCATTAATTCAGTCCTTTCCTCCTGATCTGAAAAGGATTTGCCTTGCTGTTTTACTGGTGGTTTATGCACGCCTGTCCCGGGAGCAGGGGAGAAATCTGCTTCGGGGTTCTCTCCCGGGCATCTCATTAATTCAGTGGAGCTGCAGATGCCTGGATCCCAGCTGTTACAGGGTTGGGGTTTTTTGGTGGTGGTGATGGTTTGGGGTTGGTTCCCACCCCCCGCAATAAATAACGACACACAGGAACAGCTCTGCAACAGGGAGTGAGCAGTAACACCGAACTCTCAGGCAAAATCCTCAGTGCTGCAGCAGGAGCTCAGCCAGGGTGAAGGCTGGGACACCAAGTGAATCACAGCCAGATATTCTCTGAATCCACCTAAACCATTTTTATAGCTGCTGACTTCCAGATACCTCTATTTTCTCCACCACGTGGACCCAGCCGTGTCCTGGGTTTCATTCCTGCTAAGCTGTCTAAGGGCAAACACCTTGGTCATATCCTCCCGTGGTCTGAATGGAGATGTAGTGCCACAGTATACGATGGTTAAGAGATCACAGGGGGTGGGAGTGATGGGACACCGATTTTTCAGCAGCATACTGTAAATCATAAGTCTGACGAGCTTTGCTCCCAGTCAGAGCAGCTAGTCCTGAGCAACAGAGTTTCCTTCTGCTCGCTTAGAGTCTTTTTTTGATGAGTTTCTCCAGTTTCCGTATCCGAGAGGACTCCTGCTCAGGTGTAGGAGTGCTCAGTGAGAGGGAGCTGGCGTTCTCCGCTCCGGAGGGGGGAGCCGGGAGGCGCTGGCGGAAGAGGTCCAGCATGCTGCTTTGCTCACTCCTCTTCAGGCCCTGCAGGAGCAAAAGAACAGTGAAGCAAACCAGTTAGACTTCATTGATCTGGGAGCGGGTGTGCACGAGAACAGCTGCAGGAGAGCCCATTTCAAACCTCAACCTTTTGTTCACCCACCAAGAGCTGGATGCAGACCTCTGGATGATCCCGAGACAACTGAGCTCAGCCCTGGGAGCCAGAGCAGGTATGAGCGTGCGAAGTGAACTGAAAAGCTGTTCTTCAGTAGCAACTCTACACGCTTTCAGAGTACAGAGGATACACTTGCCTTAGAGTGCTTTTCCCACTCCCCAACCCCTCTGTATTTCTACTGAAAAAAAGTCGCCAACAATCTCAATGCAGTGCTAGCAGACGAGCAGAAACTCTGTGGGACTGGTTCTAACCTTCATGTCTAGTATCTTCTGGAAAGTGTCGGTGCTGCAGTCAGCAAGGAGCTTGATGTAATTGTCGACAAACACAACCGGGGGCTCGTGTGGAGCCATAACCACCTGCCAAGACAAGAAAAAAAAGAGATCAGACAAATTCTATGAGTAAAAGCCAGTGCTCTGTCAACTCAGGCACACGAGTGACAGCAGGACTGGCTTCTCCTAAAATAAAATGCTTAAGGAACAAGAAAGAGGCTGTACGTGCTGCTAGTAACTGAGAGGTAAAGGTGAGCGAAGAGAAGTAAAGTAAGGAGCAGGGAGGAGGACGGGGTCTCTTTCCGCCCAGCAGTGATGCTCAGACACAAGGGGCTGCCCGTCATGTTTCAAAGAGCAGCAGGACTTTGTCTATATGCCTGTGGGCTGGCAGGCACTGGCGTATTGGCAAAGCTCAAGATTTTATCTTGTTGCATGGGGAAGACTAGCTGGGGAGTTGCTTGGGGGAGAAAGGCAGTCCTGGTGGTGGTGGGAACGCTTAGAAAGACCCCAGCGGATCAGGCAGCCGGGATGCAGTCCAGACCCTCACTTCAGCTGTGCATCCCTCTCGCTCCCTCCTGCCTGGAGCAGAGCAGAGACAGCGTGTCGCAGGGGAATCTGACAACACTCTGCAGTTACTCCCTCCGTCCCCAGGACAGCGTGGGTCAGAGCAATCTGCTTTGCAGTCCTCCTGCTTGTGACACGAAACCTGATGGGTGAGCGGTGCCACATGAAGCCGCTCTGTCTTTTGGGTGCAGCTCCTCTTGTAGGCTTCTCTGGAGAGACTGGGATGCAGCATGCGAAGCCCCCGCTGACTTCTGCCCCGGAGCTCACACCCTCTTAGTCCCAGCAACGGTCAAGTCAGGAAAAAAATTAAAATAGCCTTGAAGCTGGAAAGACGATTACTCATTGTTGTATTTTCCTTACATAAGCAGTACGCCCCATAGAGAACACGTTTTTGATAATGCTGGGCAGTAAACCCATCCTTCTGGGAAAGAGAGAGTGTGTGTGTGCGCGCACGTGCACACGCAGGGCAGAAACAGCACAGGACCAGACTCTTCCCTGTCTCTGAGAACATTTCCGTGTTTCCATTGACCCAGCTCACCCCACACTGTATTCTGTCACCGAGACATTTCTTTCTTTTCCTGCACTTCAGACCAATGAAACATCATAGCCATGTATACACTTATAAATCCTTAATTTACAGCCCTTGTAAAAATCTTCTGCCAAGATGAAAAGCTGGAACTTCAGAGAGCGTAGCCAGAGGAGAAAGGAAAAAGCTCTGCGGGATGTACGCACCCTGACACCCTCCTCCCCGCTTGCATCTGCGCTTTGTAGGGCTTAGCTGAATGAATTTGTTTGTGCCATCTATGGGTTCAATGATGCTCCTGCTGAATTAGCTGCACTGGTGTAAGCCCGGGCACGCTACTGTACGGTGGTATTGTTGTATGCTACAGAGGCATCGCTCCTGAACCATCTCAGTACCAGGGAGGAGAGCCCTGAAAACACCGAGGAGGAGGGTATCGGCCTGTGCTTCTGATGGGGTGAAATAGTTCTTAGGGAAAAGCCTCTTTAATGTACAATCTGGAAACGGCAGAGAGAGTCTGAGCACTGATAAAAAGAGACAATCCACAAGGCAAACAGAATGGCCAGAGGTGACCAGTCAGCTCTGGGCCCCTGCAAGGAAACCTTCCTACAGAAATACTGGTGGTCCAGTGGGAGCAGGCACTTCCAAGAGCCTTTTTTTCTCTCCCGAACCGAAGAGATGGGTGCTGACACCAGCCCCAAACGCTGCGTGTGGGTTACCTAGGCTCCGGGTGATCTGTTCAGTCACTACGATTAACAAACCTGCCCCAGCCAACCATTCAGCCCCATCACCCACTGATTACACGGGCATTATTTTGTAAAACAGCTCTGCGGGGCACTGAATGCCATAAGCGTATCGCTGTTTAATTACTAGTTACACTGACACTGAGCCCTCACTTGGGGCCAGAAGTGCTTTATGCGGCAGCAGGGCAAGCACGGGATGTCTGAAAAAGCAGTCACGCTGCTAGTCTGCACCCTACGGACCGGCACCGCTCTGCAGCCTGCGCTCCCTGCCCGAGGCACTTCCTATACTGCTTTCGTCCCAATCCCGACGAAGCCAATGTGATGTTAAGGGTAGACAAATTAACTCCATTACTTTCCTGATTCACATATAAGCTCCAAGGAAAGACCTGTTTCTGTATGCAACAGGCACCAATCTTCCCTGCTCCTCTGTTAGCAGTACCAGGGCATTTTTCTCCAGGTAATTTCTAAGAAAATTTAGACTTGCTTTAACATATCTACTAACGTCTCAGTCACCTTACTCCAAAAGCATGGAATTGCAGAACTAATTTCTGAATTCAGAACGCAAACTCAGCCGTGACATTACTCCGGGCGTGGGAGCAAAGTCACGCTGAGCAGCAGGCAAGCACGGAGAGAGCCTGGACTCCGCACCCCTTCCTCGCCTTGGCTGCGGTTTACAGGAGGCTCTGGCTGGCAGCTGCCTGTCCTGCCTGACCCCAGGTCCCACTAATTCACTCACAGGAACATCTTCACAGCGTTGCTGGTGAGCAGGGGACAATCCCATCGCCCAGGAGGGTACAACTGCACAGCTCCCACGGCTTTTCCTGGGATCAAACCTAACTTCTTACTCCAGCAACAGGGGGGAAGGGGAGATTGCTTTGCTTGTTACTTTTTATGAAGACAACACACTGCTTTTGGGTCATTTTCCAGGCACCAGGTCTGGAAAATGAAAAAGGACTCTGGTGAATACAGTAAGCCAGACATGTTTGCACTGGCTGTTACACTAGACAGTAAACAGGTGACTCAAGCATGGCTTGGCTCCCCTGCGTGATGGAGTCTGCACAAAGGCCTGGAGTAACCTGAACTGGAGGGTTTGCCCTGCGGCAGACACTTACGGATGCTAGCTCTGATTTTCACAAGCTCCTGAGGGAATCTGGTGCCCCAACTCTCCTAGTAAGCAGAACTCGAGCCCTCGGTTACCTTGAAAAATGAGGATGAAAACTCAAATGCGACGTTAAAAGAGCATGGGGGCAAAACCAAGGCAAATAAGCCAGTTCTGTAGAACAGCTGGCAGCACACCCGGACAAGCTTGCATACGTTCATGTGCAATTGCAGATCGCCGCGTTCAAAGGAAGGGCCCCCTGGAATTCGCTCGCTCCGATTCCCAGTCCAGCAGTCTGGCTGGCAGGTTATCAAAAGTCTTGAGTTACCTTCAGGATCATTTCAGCCCGAGTCATGCCTTTCACCACTATCTTTGTGTAGCTGGCAGGAGCCTTCCTCACCACTTGGGACCCAATGGAGGGCAGATCCAGGAGAACCATCTTCAGAGAGTGAGTGTCCAGCAGCAGCTGCAATAGTTAATCGCACCCTGTTATTCAGGTCCCTTTTACCAAGCTCCATTAGCTGCTATAGTCCAACATGCTTAAAAGTTTTAACGCTTCCCACGTTGGAAAAAGTCCTGGTAATTAGACTGCAGGAACAGGAGGGATTGACCCATGTAATGACAGTGCAAGGAGACACGATCACCCGTGGCTACGTATCAGCACCGTTCGTTGGTTTTAACAGAGCACCGCTCTGCTGACTTGAAATGACTTACGGCAGCTCAACATCTGGCACATAAGGCATGGATTTCCAGTCCTCTTCCCCTCGACAGTATAAAGTGAAACAGTCTCGATTACCTGTAGCTGTATCATTATTTAGATACCGAGGTCAAATGAATTAACACCATGCTTCCTCCCGCACCCAACCACCCATTGCGTCAGGTTTTCTGCATTTACTCAACCACTCGATTCTTTTTTTTGCTCAACATCTGGCACATAAGGCATGGATTTCCAGTCCTCTTCCCCTCGACAGTATAAAGTGAAACAGTCTCGATTACCTGTAGCTGTATCATTATTTAGATACCGAGGTCAAATGAATTAACACCATGCTTCCTCCCGCACCCAACCACCCATTGCGTCAGGTTTTCTGCATTTACTCAACCACTCGATTCATTTTTTTTTTTTTTCCCTTTAAAAAGAAAACTGCAACACAATACAGCTACATTGAGAACTGCTCAATATCCTGTGCTCAGTGGCACCCTGAAACTCGCAGCCTGGATGCTGGTTTTTACTAGACCAGCGGCTAAATAAGCAGCAAGCAGCAGCCATGAAATTCAGCAAAGGCAGACAAGCACTGTCTGATGACAAAATGCCGTGGGTTAGGGTTTCTTAGAGCAAAATTACCCCAAATACCACACTCTTCTGATTGCACGAGGTATGTTTAAAGAGGTGAGACGAGACCAGTGAAGGACAGAAACCTGAAATCAAACTAGATGAAGAGGAGCACAATTTATTTATACAGCAGCGAGTGTGAAAACCCGCTGGGCTGTTGGCACACCCGGTGCATTTCCTGCAAAAGGGCTCTCAGGAGCAGGTGGAAGCTCGTTCTGGAGCAACAACGACGTTACGGGCACTGCAGAACCCCCCCCCCAGCAGTCACCGCAAACAATATGAACATTTATGGTACAGCTTTCAGCACATGTGGGAATTCAGTTCAAATACAAAGGACTGAGACGAGGAGGAGGGGCGGTGGGTCACGCCAGTTCAAATCTGGACCCTGTTATCTGCAGCAGCGTATCATTGCTGTGTGCTGCCTGTTTCATGGTTTGCATGAGATGAACCGATGCCATCAATCTTGTCCCGAGAAGTCAGGAAACCACAGCACAAACGAGCAGCTCTGTGCACCCCGGAGCTGCTGGAGCCTGATGTCGGCTCAGGCTGTCATAGCTGGATTCCTGCGTGTCTACAAGGGATCCCATAGACGGAAGGTTTTTCCACGGTTGGGGAATTCACATCTTTCCCATGTAAACTCTCTCATGTCTAACGGGAGTTTTGTGCACTCTGCAGCCTTTCCCACAGACGCAGCGCTCGCAGGCTCTGTCGCCTCACCCTATTTCCCCGCCGTTATCCATTCCAGGTCCCTGGCACTGCTAACTCACTGCCAAAGCTTGTGGAGACGGAGAACTGTTGTTAAGTCAGAGACACAAACCCACAGAAAGTGAAACCCCATAGGTCTTGTTCCCCATGCTGAACACCTCCATAAACACCGCCCTAGTGTCCAGATTTCAAACATGATTATTAGCAAACAGCAAGAAAAGCTGTGTTTAGGACCGGGAAGGCCGGGAAAGCATATTCCACAGCAACATTTGCACCAGGGGAGAGAAACCGGTGGGGAAAGATGCCGGTGGGTGACCAGAGGGGTGTTCAAAAGATGCTAAGGCAACTCAGGACCTAGGTGCTGCAGAGACAGAGGCGGCCAGCTTCTGAAGACCTCCGTACATCTAACCCCAGGAACGTGGTTATAATGAGATATATTCACTGTGAATCAGGCTAATAAAAACCTTCCCAGTCTGCTTTAAAGAACCAAATTGGGCCTGTTATTCCAATACAGTAAAATTAAAGCCTTTTAACATTAGACACAAGCCCACTGCTGGCAACCGGTTAATCGCTTTAGATGCTTATTTAAAAAAAGACTTCATTTAATCACTCTCAGGTTATTGCTCATCGCATAAGACGAGCAGGAACCGTGCTTCACTCATTTGCTTTCCATTAAGAAAGAGGAAGGTTTTGATGTAAAGCTCCTTTTTCATTTTGCAGACACACACTGCTCAGAACCCATCTTTGATGCCTAAAACCCAAGCAGCTTTTAAGGCACCGATGTGAAGTTCACAGCAGTCCCATTAGGGACAATTCTGCCTTTTTTTTTTTTCATCAGTCCACAGGGGAGCGGCTGTATGTGCAGGGGACAGCTGATAGCCTGCCTCATCCAAACCTCATCCTTGCAGAGTAGTGGGGTCCCAGCCCACAGGCAGGGGTGGGAGATGGGGGGAGTCACAGCCCTGCAGCTGCACCCACGGCCTCAAGGTAATAAACACCCTGCGCTCACCCAGGGGCTCCTGTCAAGGGGCAGCATTTCAACAGAAATGTGTACGTTAATTGAAGTGGCAATAATTCAACGTCCTTTCCTCCCTGAGATCACGTCTCACCACCCTGCAGTAGCTACAGGTCTCAAAGCGCAACAGGGAGGCAGGTTCCTGGGAGAAAGCTGGGGAGTCCTGAGCCCCAGACGATGGCTCGTCACTTCCCTGGGTCTCAGTTACTGAGTCGCAGAGGTGGAGACAGCTCTTCCCTGCCACGCAGCAGTGTTTCGACGTGTGTTTGCAACGCCTGAGGAAGCGAGGCGTGAAAGGCATTTATGCAGGAAAGAAACTATCCTGTCTTCAGGCACTGCAGCATCTCTCACCTAGCGAGATTCAAAACTCCCACCAAAGCCAGGGCCTCCGTTTAGCAATTTTTGGGACAGAAGAGAGAAAACACTGCACTACGCCTCCACAACCCCGTCCTCCTGGCACGACTCTGAGGAGAGGAAGACAGCGGCCATCCATAGCTAGCAGGCAAACTGGAGGAAGCAAAAAAATCTATTTGCACTCACTGGAACTCAGCCAGGACACAGGCTCTAGCAAAACTGCCACCAGGCTGCGGAGGAGCCCCTGGGCTCCCACGGCTTCACTTCCTCAGAGAGGAAGGAGCCAGCACCTCGGAACAGTGCACACAGTCCCGGGGAGGATCCGGTGTCGCTTTGCTTGAGAGCTGGCACGCCACCACCGCGGGCACGCGGCGCTGAGCACCGCCGTCACTGGGCCCACGTGGGGAACGCGTAGGAACCAACCTGCTCTTGGCATACACACTGTCACGTGAGACCAAGCACTGTGTGTGTTTTATGTTCAACA
Organism: Aptenodytes forsteri; assembly: GCF_000699145.1. Lineage (NCBI taxonomy): Eukaryota > Metazoa > Chordata > Aves > Sphenisciformes > Spheniscidae > Aptenodytes > Aptenodytes forsteri. Next base: position 2,074,022 of record NW_008795131.1, on the reverse strand, counting down.
ACTGCAAAAAAAAGTCTTGGTGTTTAAACTACCTGAGCAGAGAAACTGCCTGGACACCTGGGTTTTTGGTTGGTCAGCTACGGGTCGACCATGCCCCAGCTCTTCTGAGCAGAGAAGCAATAGGCTTGAGTTTAACCCCAGGAGGAGGCACAGTAGCAGCAGAGGGAGATTGAGTGATGACCTATTTTGTGAAAGGATGGGACAGAAAAACAAGTCTTTCTGAGAACACGGGAACTTCTTGCAATAGTTTCTGCCACGAGCAACGTTCTCCTCCTTTGTGTGAGCACACTGAAGACAATCTCATCATGACACCTTAGAGAGGTGCGTCAGTAGTTTGTTGTTCCTGTACTACTGTTACTTTGACTGACAAAGTGAGAGCCCCCCTGCTTGGGAAGATGCCTAGGACCCCTCTTCCCAGGACAGGTTCAACTGCGGCAGGATCGCTATAAACCTGCTTCCACTCTGCCCTGTACCAGAGTGTATTCCTGTTGCCCCGGCTGCACCAGAGTTCAGGACACGTAACTCAGCTCTCCGCCCCTTTTCAACAAAAACTGCCTCGACTCCTTGAGCCCCAAAGTGATGAAATATTACAGCCAATGCAATTACTTTTTCTTACCTGTTCTGCACCCACCATGCTAATAGGTTTGCACTTGAAGAGATGGTTAATGAACTTGGGAATGAAGGAGCTGCAGAGAAGAGAGAGAAAATGACACAATTACATGTGAGTCTTCGGAGTCAAACAGTCTTCTATGGCAACAAAGCATGCAAAAACAAACCAGGATGGCTTTCCACAAAGACACTGTAAGTGCCTGCTTCTCAAGCTGACTCCAGCCACATTAAGTATGCTAAATAACAAACAAACCAACCAACCCTAGGTCCAATTCTTTTGCTTTAATCCATACTGATCCCTAAGTTAATTGAGAAGTTGCACACATACTCTATGTAAATAAATTGCTACAAACTATAAATGAAGTATTACAGTACAAGGTCAAGAACAAGCAAATAAACTATTATACATAATAAAACCAGCAACACGCCAGGATTAGTATAGCTATTCACAGAGTGGAAGTATCGTGATTGTATCCAGAACCTACATTTTACTGCATACAAGTAATTCCATAACATGCATATTACACACTAAACTTGAGGTCCAGCCAAGGCTGGAGGTCTGCTGGGCCCTGGACACTCACACAGAAAGGCACTCTTCCAGAAAGCTTCTGGCCAACACAATCAAGACAAAAAAAAGTTTTGTGAAAAGGAAAACACCATTACCCTATTTTACTAATGTGGACTTCAGACTCAGAAAAATGACTAAGGTACGTACACTCAACTGGGGAGAATTTGGCAGGGATGGAAGCCCAATATTCGCCACCTTGGACAACGTACTCCAGAGCACTGGCTTTGGTTTTAGCTTTTTGCTTCTTGATTTTAGGCTTTGTGGTAGTTTCATTCTTCAGTGGAGAAGCAGATGCTCCCTTCTAGCAGAAGCGCTGGCTGAGCACCCGCAAGACAAGCTCCTGCCCCACCTACTCTACCAAGGTGCAGCACCAGGAAAACTCAGGAGCTGAACACGAGGAGAGGGGCCAGCGTGAGCAACACAAACTCCGCCTGTCAGGACCACACCACTCATACTCTTGTCTTCCTTTCGCTGCCTTGTTTCTAACGTACTCTGCTTCTCTCACACGGCCTTCTTTGGCTGAATGCCTGCAAAGCTGACGTTTCCAGGACCTTGTCTGTGACCTGGTGGCAGGTCTTAGATTTTAATGGCTCTGTCCTAAGTTCATATAAGTCGGTCTGTTTTCTGTCCTTTTGAATGAGGCGCCATTTATGGTGATGATCTAAATTCAGCGTGGTTTTCCCCTTGCATCTGTCAAGCTATTTGTTTCCCCTTCCCACAAAGCGAGGAGCATGGACAGCATCTTGTTTGCCCTGCCACCTGTTTTCCAAGCCAGGACATTTATTTTTTGCCCTTTCTCATGGAAGAATGACAAAAGCGTAGCTCAGGCACAGAGCATGCCAAGCTGCTGAGCAAATCAGAAGAAATGGTTCAAGGAAGAGTCTTTCCAAGCGAAGGCTCCTTCCCTTCCCCTTCCCTCAGACACAGCCACGACCTCTCTCAGTGAATCATCTTTTCCTGGAGAGGCGTCAAGGAGAACAATTTCAAACTACTATTGAGAACCAGCTACTGGGCTGCCCCAAACAGCTTTGAATTTGGCCACCAGAGAAACGACCTTGGCAACAAAATATAAATAAGAGCAGGAAAACAAGCTCTGTCTCGTCTTGCACGAAAGCATTACAGCAGAGATGCAACTTCTCTGTTTTAGAAGTCCATTTTTCAGGTGTATAACTAACTCTCAGAGGGCAATTAGAGTGCCAAGCACAGCTGGAGCTTAGGTGATCCTATAAAATGATCAGTCGGTAGCAGCTCTGGATGCAGCAGCTTGCTACAAGCGGAAGAGCGCAAGAGATTAATTGTACCTTTGATCTTGCATGTAGGTCCAGCTCTCCCTCCCTCTGTAAGGTCAGGCGTGGAGCTCATGTTGTGTATGAGAAACAGGGCGAGCCTGCCTTTCTGCAGGGTGGCAGACCGGCGGCCAAAGGACCCCCTCCCCTCTTTTTTTTAATCTTCTTTTCTATATAACCACATGGTCTCCCATAGACAGCACTCTGCCTTGCATGAAACAATTCCCAGGCCCCTTAGGATGGCCACCCACAATCAACGCAGAAGGGTAAAGCGACCTTCCATCCCCACATGCTTGTTATTTCACGCTGCCTTATTGGAAACAGCTTCCCAACTCCAGCAGGACAGACAAGACAAACCGTAAGATTCAAGGGCTGCTCTGGCATTTTTTTCTTTTTTTTTTTTTTTTTATTTTTGGACTAGCAGAGACCATCAAGAGCAGTTGCACTTAACTGAAAAATTCACTTGAGTCTCTTGCCTAGGCTGGACTCAATGCTTGGCTCTCTTAGCATACAGCAGGCAATCCTGATGCGAATAATACGTGCGTATTCAATGGTAATGCTCTGTACGCGGTTTTGTACTCTAAATGCCTTTACTCCCTGCACATCCACAGAGCTAGATTGGATGCCAGAATTCATTTACAGTTTCGGCTATAAAACCGAATCCAGAAAACCCTCCATAGAAGCAGACAAGCCCCCAGTGTAATACTAAAGCAGTGCAAGACAGATTAGGAACCTAAAGCACAGAAACCACAGCATCTGAGAGGCTCCCATCCAACGGGAGTGGCTCGCCAAAGCCTGTGTTTTCCTAATCCCCTGCACTGATGATGCATCAAACACAATGCCTTGCTAAGCAAGGCAGACAGAGATGCAACCACAGTCTGTCTGTCCGACGGGAGATGAGCTGCTACAGGACAAAGCATCCTGGTGTCACTGAGTCACTGCAGCTGAGAAGGGTTTTGCTTTACGCCACCCTCTGAAGCAGTGACCAGCCCTTGCAGGCTCGCCCAGGCTTCGAGACCTCCAGGAGCCTCCTCATCACGATCTTCTTCCACCTAACTCCTCTCAGTAAAAGCACGATGCAAAGGCCAGAGCAACTGGGAAGACGCCTGCTGCAGTTACCCACCGTGCTTGGCTCTTCGTGATGGATGAGGCGCTTTTCTGGCAAGGGGGAGAGCTGTTTGTTTTTCCTGTCTCTCGGTTCTAATCTCTTCCTCATTGAGGTCAGGTCACAGACTTCCCAAACACATCCTGGCGTAGCAGCCACAGCTTCACCGCTGCGGTTTTTGATTTCAAAGGATAAGGACTGAGGTGCAGTGAGAACAGAGCCCCTCACCCTGCCTGCGAGTGCCTCCTGGAAAGCCGGCTGCTTCTCACTACTTCAAGGGAGTGAGGGTTGCATATTGGTCAAAACAAAGCAAAAATGACAAATTAGGTTAGAGAATTGATGCAATTTCTGACGGCCATTTTTCTTCTTCCAGACTTGGCTCAGATCCCTCAGTTTTAAATTTAGTGACTTTAGATGCCTTCTCCCCTGTGGTCCTGTAACTCAACACTAGCGCTTTATACAATCCATTAGAGCTGAGAAGTGGCTGGCAGTTCAAAAAGATACAAGCATTAACATACGGAGAAGCACAATGCCTGTTAAAAGGATTTTCAGCGTTGTGGAGCACACAAAAGGCCAGGTATTTATATTGGGCAGGCCAGCATATTCCATAAGAATTCAGAGCTTCAAAACTACAAATGTTTGTATGCTTTAAAATGTCGTAAGCATTTTAAGTAGGTCAGTCCACCCTTACCACTGGGCTAGTTCTTCTGAAAACCAGGTTGTGCAGAAGGACTCTAAATATGATCCGGCAAAAACAACCTTCAGGAACCAAATTTTCACTTCTACACCTGATCCACGGCGCAGGGAATTCAGGACTGTGTCTTAAGTTTAATGTGCTGTAGATCAGAGCTGTAGTTGTATTAAAAAGGTTTTGAAGTGGAGCGGTAGTTTTGCAGGTCTCTGTGCTCTTCTATGTGTGATGAAGGCACTCGGCTTAGATGTGAACTTTTCTCAAATGTGAGAGCTGGGTATGTTATCCAGAGTTTACTTGGTATGTGCTTAGCAATAAAGTTAAAAGGGAGGCAACTAAGCCGAGGTATTACGAGCGTGCTGTGAACAGCTGAGTAAATGGGGTTTTTTATTTATCACCACGTTAGTGATATAAAATTCAAGCGTAACCACATAGAAGGCTTAAGTGCAATAAATTTTCACTGAGACAACATTTCAAACAGTGATTACGGGCAACGTCATAATATGATTTATCAGTAACTGCTCCTTAATGCAAACTAATGAGTACCCTGAGATAGAAAGGGGGAACAAAACTCTCAGGCCAACCTCCCTGCTGCGAAAGCTAACGGTTCTCAGGAGAGCCTGCTGCATCCTTCCCTGCTGAAGCAGGAGCTGAAGCTCCGGTCGCAAACCCACACGGTAATTGCCAGGCCATACAGTTTATTTCAGGATGATTAGCTTATTACAGATGAATGAAACGTTAAGGTATTTTAGAGTGACACATGATATGCATGGTACTGCTCCCAAGTCTACCAGCATAGTCACATGCAACACCAAAAGCAGCAGCTATAACTGGCAGAGTCCTCCTGAGGGTTTTTCTTGGGCATTGGCATGCAAAGCTCAGCTGGCCACAGGCAAGCAGGGGAGAGTTCAAAGTACCTTCCCAAAGAACTGAATTTTTGTTTCAGACACATAGCTTCAAAGTTTGGATGTCTAAGAGATGCTGGAGAGCTTCACCCTCAACCCTGAATCCAGAGGCAAGGGGAATTTCTGTCTCATCTTCCACTTCTTTCATGCTGCCCAACATTAAGTGACTTGCCAGGAAGACACTCGTAATATCCCCCAAAATCTGAAAGTGTATTTTCCCTCCCTTACTGAACTATTTTTGCACAGAAAAGTAGCTTTTAGACTGTGAAGGTAGAATATACTTATCACAGATGCCCTCCTTATAGTGCTATAGCTATTATAAAAGTTATTTTGAGGCAAACGAGGCACCGAATTTCTCAGTACCTGGAAGCACCACAGCCTCTTATCACTGGAAGGAAAGTAGGTTTCCATAGCAAGAGTCCTGTCTACATTCAGATGTTCAAATGCTTTTTTGATGTCCAACCCCAAACCTTCTGTACTTGGCAAACAGTGGACAGTGATCATCACAATATTTTATGGGATGGTTTAGGCACGTGAAAAGGAACTAATCAATACAAATGTCTGAGAAAATCTGCCTCAGCAGGAAACTTGAGACAAGAAACTGAAGTAGCTTTTAATCTTGCCAGCAGCTGCTGGTGTTTGCTGCCCTACTCCACCTCCCTCCGTGCTCCCCTCCCTGGACGGAGAGGGTCTTCACCCAGAGACCGAGCACCGCTGACACTGCACACTAAAGGCAAATCACGTACAAACCGACGAGTGAGAACCAAAGACCCCGAGAAACTCTGTGCCACGTTGGTCACTTACTTCGCAAATTTTATACAGAACTGAGTGAAATACTTTCTTGTGGAGGCCAGATTGTCGCGGATGATGGGGACGTTCTGTTTAATGTGAAGAATCACTGAGGTGACATAAGGACTCTGGTCACCAACATGTTCCACGTTCTGCCACTGCATCTGCACAAAGGGGAAAAAACAACCAAAAAAGACTGTTTAACTCATTAGGATTCAAGCAATAGATAAGGAAAACTGTACAAACTTCCTGCCAAAAGATCTCTAAGGAGTCATCAAGAGACTGCCTCTGCAATTCCCCAGCAAGGTCAAGTTCTTCGTCACGATACTGATTAAGCAAAACCCTTCCACAACAAGATACAAAGAAAACCCAGAACGGCCCTTTTTGCACCAGAGCAGAGAGAGACTGTGACCGGTAACCTACACAAACGGGGACCGCTAGGATTAAAAAGGCTTTTGGAGCACGCCAGGCTGCCTTAATATTTAACAGTTTCCAGTTTGCCGGGATGAAGTGCCCATATAAATCCTGATTACAGGCATTTGAGAAAATATCTGCAAGCTTGCAAAGTCTGGATTCCTGTATGGCAGCCAAGACTTTAATGCTGGTGAGACTGATGACAGATAGATGGAAGAGGTAGAAATAGTCTTAAAAAGTCTCAAAGCACTCTACACCAGCATAGCTCACGCTGAAAACTATTCTGGTGTACAAGCTAGGATGCCAACTTCAGCTCATCCCAAACACATGTAAAAAAAATACAAAACAAGATGTGTTACTCAACCTCCCATTTTGTTTTCATTTACCATCAGCAGAAATGCAACAGAATAGCCCCTGTGAGCCAGATGTGTGACTCCCTTGACTTTCTCTAAGCCTTATTTGCAGTACACAGGGAGTACACAGTGTAAGTCATGTGGAAAAAGAAAAAAAAAGAGGTAATTGGGTAAGGCCTGGCCAAGCATCCGTGTATATAACAAAGTCTCACTGAGGAACACGAACATCCAGAAAAGCGCTCTTAGCTCTGCTACTGTTCAGAGACTACGCACTCTGCAATGTGCTCCAACTAACTGTTTGGAGACGCTGTTCCTCATGCTGGAGATAAAACGGGAGGAAAATGGATATGAAATCAGGATAGGAAACTGGGCACATGCAGAAGTTGAGCTTTTTCTTTTGAGGGGGCGTTTGTCCTCAAACTTGTTTTCTCAAGTTCTCGATTTTGCATGTAAAGTTTTTTATTCCTGGTTTTAATTTAATTACGGCTACTTTGTTCACTGCAACCCAGCTGATTCAATTCCATCCAAACAACGTGCAGCCTAAGTGACTTAATGGGCAAGAGAAGCCAAATTCTTTGCAAAACCACAGTGTCTGAGAGAGTCTACACGTGTCCCACCAAAGCTGTCTTTATTTAAACTAAACAAACAAAACCCCAACCTGCTCATCTCACATCACCCGGGTAGCTAGAAAGGATCTCTCTCTCATCACCTGCTCTACAGGTTTTCATTCCATCTTACTTTCATTTGGAAGATTGCTCAAGAGACAACTGCTTTTCTGCTCCTCACGGTACTTGTCATAGCCAAAGAAAATACTTTGTGCCTGTCTCCCTGACGGACTCACACATTCCCAGCACTGGCCCTTCTCGACAGACAGCGACCCTCGACGAACAGACCATCCCCATATAGCGGGAAACGGCCAGAAATTGGGAAGGGACTGCTGAGTTGAATTATTGCAACAACAATAAAACAGTGGCTTTTTCATTTTGTTGGTCTCCATTCCAAAAACAATACTTTACAACCAAACCTTTAAAGCATGAACAGTAAAAATAGCCCTTTGTGTGTGTGGGGGGGTGTGTTTCACCAAAAAAAAAAACCCCAAAACCCAGTAGCTGCAATGAAAGACATAGTACACATACTGAAAAGTCATCAAAAGAAATATGAGCCCAACTCTTCTGGTAAAGCTTTGTTCCTGTCATTTTGAATTTATTCCTCTTTTTCCCTCGTCCTATGTTTTTCTTGGGATATCCACATAGTTTACATACACAAGCTGAAAATGAGCCCAAAGAACAGGAGCAGCGAGGCCTCGCACTCGCCGGCCAAAGGGAGAAGCCCAGCGCACAGGCCGCCCCGGCAGCAGCCAAAAGGCATCTGCACACCGCAAGGACACAAGGCGATGCGGCCGCCTGCAAGGGCAGGACCTGGGTTTGAAGACCTGGTGCTACCTTCAGAGCTGGTTTTTACAACAAAAACCACAGGACCCTCAAAGATTTTAGGTCACTTTCTTAAAAAGGAGAGGAGAAGAGAGAAACCCTGAGCAAAACTGGGGTGGTTTGGTACATAACAAGAGATACACTACCTTCTGGGCATAGCAGAGGCTCAAGGGTGCTCCTGGGTCTGCCTGGTTGTGAGTCCTTATGTCCCCACATGTCCCTGTGTCCCCAGAGCCGGGAGTGGGGTGGCAGGGCCAAACCAGGAACCGCCAGGTCCCTCCTCCGTGTCCAGCACTGACATGGGTCTCTAGCAAAAGGGGTTGCTTCGTGATTTAATGGAGGATGAATCAGTCTCCAAGTCTCCCCGTGCTCAGTAGCATCCCGCTGCCGGCTTATCGTTACAGGCTCCAGACTGGGCACGGGGAGCATCCGTAACCGCTGGGCCAACACCTTCTCCCTTGACCTGGTGTTGCTCATGCAGGAAGAGGCGGGAGGGGAGAGGAAAGCCAGCGGGTGCTGCAGGCAGCAGATATTGCTGCCTTTGAAACCGCCTCCGTTGTTTTCTGACACGAGTTTTGGTTTGCACTGTTGCATGCTGCACCTCGTCTGACGGCTAAAACGCACTCATGCTGACTTTTAACTAGCAGCTGGCAGCTCTGATTGCTCTGCTCTTGGGCCTTTCCTTGTATGCATTGGAGAGATTATTAGAGCTCCGTGTTTAAGTGCTTGCTGTTGTCCACTCAGTAGTAAGGAAGTAGGAAATTACAGCTGTGCCAAACGGTTTTAGCAAAATAATAAAAACCCAGCAAGCGATCGACATGAGTCACTAAAATGTCCCCCAGCCCCACTTACAAGCGCAGTTTTACATATAAATCGATGCTTAATTCAGCAAGTAAATCAAACCTTATCCAGTGCAACCCATAAACTTAATTGGGGCAAAAATATCCCATGCAGATTAGCAGTTCCCTCATCCTAACAATTAAAAATAAAGCACACGAGGCAATTTAAGCGCTTGCTACAGATCAGTACAACACATTCACAGTACTTTTTTATCCAGAATATGACAAAAGGGGTTTAGGGCAAATTCCTCTCCCATCCCACATCCCAGCTCCCCGTCCTACAGCCGTGTTTAATCATTCTACACCTGCTGTAAAGTTTGAGTAAAGATTACCACCTACAAATTTTGTAATATGGGGCCATCTCGTCATTTACCGTTTCTTCCAGAACACACAAGGTAAAGAATCAGGGAAACTGAACGCCATTCCCAGCTGAAAGCAATATTCACAATGCCATTTTCTGTGTTAAATCTCTCAAAGTGGCCTGCAGCCAAAGTGGATTTAGAGGTTTAAGTATTTCTTAATTTACCTCTATAGTTACTGAACATTTTTGCAAGGAAAAAAAAAAAAAGAAAGTCAGACTCCAACAAAGGACTGGGAATGTTGAATCTTGGAGGACACCAGGGTGAAGTAAATGAAGAGAAGCTAAACAAAGGAAGAGCCCTAATGGAGTAGAGGTCTTGAGGCAGACATGCCTTCCCAGTCCAGGAAAATTGGAATGGATCAGGCACACAGTCTTTACTCCTTTAATAAAGACTGAAATTTTACACGTCCAGATGCTAATGCTGCGTTTAAATAATTATATGCATTTCTTAGTCAACTGTCAGAGTAATAACCCAGCCCTGAAGGAAAGGGAGGAAGAGGGTGAAGGAAAAAAACCTCTTGCACCAAACCCAGGTCTAGTAAAAATCACATAAAAGCAACTCTGTCTGATGCAAATAGTGGAATGTGTGCACAAGTGACAAGTATTTATTTAGCTAATTTCATAACACTTAGCTTGTTTATATATCATCAGTCCCATCACGTGCTGCGTTTTACCAGTGTTCCAAAGACAAAAATAAATGGCCTACCAGCTGCTGCTTTCTCAAGGTTGTGGTTTACTTGGGTACAAACAGTCAGAGCTAAGTGAGTCAAATATTACTACGCTACGTAGGTTCAGGAGGAGATCTAAGGAACTGTCATGGCACACACGCAACACCTGAAGTGCTGAGCCCTTCCTAATGGTGTTATTTTACTGGGCAAAAAAATCCTGTTTTCATTTGGAACATGTACAAGCTCTATTACCAGCTGCATTCCACTTCAAATATTAGCTGGGGGTGGCGGGGCTAGTTACAGCTGGAATACATCATAAAGCAGAAAGCTATTAAAATTCATGGCAGCAAGACAGTGTGTTGATCCTACAAAAATGGAGCTCTATGTTTAATATTTCTAATTAAAAAAATAGTTCAATCCACTTTTGTTGTCTTCACCTCTGTCTAAAGCAGTCTGGGTTTTCACAATACTTTGGCAAGAAAACACAGCTCTGCATTTCAAACGTATAAAAGCCAGCAGTGTAACTGCAACAAAATCCTTAAGCACTAATCACATGGGCCTCTCTAGGAATGGCTCCATATGTCCTTGAGAGGATCACAGAAGCAATAGGGCTCAATCTCAATTCCATATTACCCTTTCAGTACCTCCATTTGACAGCCACAAACAAGCAGGCTAGTAAAACTCCTTGTCAAAGAACACAAAGAGAATAGCAAACGAGAAGGTGTATTTGAAATTTCATGCTAACAAAAGTTTCCCCAATTTTAAAGACTCTCACTGGCATTAGGAGTGGAAAGAGAATGCCTTAGATACTTACAGAAAGTATTTTATTATCCATGTGATTTAACGTGCTGCAAAAGAATGAAAGCTCTAATCTGAATGATAGGAGTTTTTGGAGTGAAGGATGTATTTATAACTACAGCAATTGCTGCTCTAAGAGGCAAGAAGAAATCAATATATGGCTAAGTCTCAGGGCAGCGTAAAAGGATCTGTCAATAGTGAAATCAAACAATCAAAGCAAACAAGAACTCCACATGGATCTTAAGGCTACCTCTTCCCGAAACAAATCCATCCCCTACCTTGCTCATAGCAGTCAGGGCAGGGTCACAGGCTGCATCCAGGTCCTGCACTAACAGCTGTATGCTGTTGGAGATCACACTGCAAAAAAATCAAGCACGAGTTTTAGAATAGTGCTCAGCAACACAGTGCCAGAACTGGCTTATTTGACTGTGAAAGGAGGAGAATCATCTACTAGCTGACAGTAGCATTATGCTGTGAATACACACGGCTGAAACTCGTACTGAAAAGAAGCCGGGAAGTTCTGCATGCCGTTCATCAGGGAGCTACACAACGGGCTTTAGTGTAGAGAGGACATTTTTATAGTTGACTTCCTCTGTGTTGACACATAAAAGGGGCCGGAGATCAAAGGTGTCAGAGGGGGTAACCCCCACCTTCACATCAGGAAGAGGAGAAACCCCTGAGTACGGAGCCCAGACTGGGATTCGGCTTCAAATTTAATCCAGTCTGCATAAAACTAACATTTTTATCATCTCTCCACTTATTCACAGTCAATATTCTACTACTCACAGAAACTTGCAAGGAGGATTTTAGAAAGTACATCTGTGTGAGTTCTGAATGTGTCTCCCATTTGAGAAGATCAAGGCAGATGTCTTATTTACACTATGTCTAGGATTGCCGCCATCCATTGTTTGAGTTTCTCAGAGACATATACTAGACTAAAGGACGCATTAGTCAAACACATTTCTCTCCCCCCCCCTTTTTTTTTTTTTTTTGCAAACCAGCATGATATTGCTTAGAGACATATTTGATGCCACCATATTACGATGTGTATAAAGGTGCAACTGATCCTAAAACAACAGCTGAGAAACACTGTCTGCAGCAACTCGGACCACCCTCAAGGGCATGTAACCCAGCACTCGCATTACAGACAACTTCTCCTAGAAGTAATAAGTGACTGTATTTCACTAAGTAAGTACAGTTCTTAAAAACAGTGTAAACTTTAAATCTGTCACAGATGCCTGTTTACAACTTTGGGATTATATACGTAAGAACTGGATTTTACTTCTGCTCTTTCTCATGATGCTAGCACAGATGGGAATCACAGATCTACAAGAAATCTGACCAGTGCTTCCTCAAACCATCTTTCCTCCCCCTCGTCATCTTCGTGCAGTTCTGGGTACTACTCTGGAGTGCACTGTTCAAAATATTTTTAAGTGTCCTCATCAAGATACGGTATCACCCACTCATAACTGCTGCTGGGATCTGGGTGTTGCTCTTCACCACAACCCACAGAGGTTGTCTATTCCCTTTCCTAGAGCTCTAGCACATAAAGACCAGAACAGGATGCCAAGTAAAAGACGGTTCCTTCAGAGCAATTAGTTTGTTTGTAAAGGCAAACTCATCCAAAATTAGTTGGAAAAATTAATATGGGAAATGAAGTGACCATTGGCTTCAAGTCACATGATCTGAAACTTGCATTGGGATAAAAAAAAGTCTGTGACCGTTTCTGCTGGTACCTCTGCTTCTGCTGGGCACTACAGGATTTACTCCCTTGGGGGATTCCACCAGCTCAAGTGATGCCAGCCGGACTGAAATAACCGTCTCTTGGGCACAGCTGACTCCTGCAGGGCGCCCGCTGGCAGTGACTTGTAGGAAAGAGTTGTGGTTTAGCACCAAAATGAAACACAACTCTCTTAGTGGAAGGAAAGTGACTTCATCACCAGTCTCCACACGTCAGGAGTCTGTCTGAAGCTGGGTCACCAAGTACAGGTTCTCGCCTGAAAACCACAAGATGGCAAACAGGGAGAGAAACCTATTTATCTACACTTCAGAATAAACACACCTGCTGTAGAGGGGTAACGTGCAGCAAGAGGCGTGTTGCCAATGCAAAGCATCATGACACACCAAGAGGGTTTGGATCCTGGTACTGCTCAGAAACCACTTCAAACCCTTGTCCCAGGCAGCACACAACAGTACTTCAGTGGCAGTTAACGAACCCCCATACAATCCCTGACAGACACACAGAAGCTGACAGACAGGGAAGCCGAGGCCATAAACGAGCAGTATGGTTCTAACAGAGAGCCTGGTAAACTCAACACTTCAGGCCTTCAAGAGGTCTCTGAACGCTGCCCATCACCTCACAACAGATCAATAGGGCAGGGGGGTGGGAATCATGGATTTCTGGATTTACATGACAATAGCTTTCCTTCTGTTGAGCTTCAAGAAGAGCTCATTATCTTTCCTATATTTCCTAAAGAAAATGCTTAGCCACCCCAGGGGTGAAACCCCTCGAGTCGATCGCTTTATACACATTTGGGGTGGTTCTGCACGCTCCTTACTGCGAAGGAAGAAACACTTTCCAGGGTGTGTAAGCAGCAACGTTTTATCACTTTCTTTATGACCATGCCTAACAAGACATCAAATCCCAGAAGAAACAACTTGTTTGATGTTGAATGAGCAAATGCCAGAGAGTGGTTTATAGCTATGACTTACGCTGACAGAAGACTGGACAAAGCGCTATACTGGAACAGACTGAGTCAATTAAAAAGCCTTTGTTACAAGATACATCAGGCCTGTCAGTTTGACTTTAAAGCTGTCCAAAACAGCAAATGTGAACTATACATTCAAACAATTTCCAAAACACATCATATTGGCGCCTATGACATGCCAGAGAGTGGTTTATAGCTATGACTTACGCTGACAGAAGACTGGACAAAGCGCTATACTGGAACAGACTGACAGTCAATTAAAAAGCCTTTGTTACAAGATACATCAGGCCTGTCAGTTTGACTTTAAAGCTGTCCAAAACAGCAAATGTGAACTATACATTCAAACAATTTCCAAAACACATCATATTGGCCGCCTATGACCAACCGCCTTATGCGGCAGCCACCGTGGAAACTAAGCAGCGACTCAAGGTAGCTGGCTCCCGCCAGACAGGTCACAAGAAAACGCAAAATTCACCCTCGACTTGTCAATGTTAAGAAAATCCCGTCATATGGCGTATTTTATTTCTACTCCCCAGCTACCTTGCTTGCTTTGGCTTAGCGGACACAGCAATCCTAGCTTTCCGTCAGGGATTCACTCTTAAAAAGGTCTGAAAAAATATCTAAAGGGAAGGGAGTCTCTGCAGCCTGGAATAGAGCCCGAGACCATGTGAAAAACCTGGGTGGAGATTCAGTGGGATCCTGCCCACTGGAGAAAGAGAGGAGGAATCACAGGAAGGAAGTCTTCTGAAAAAATCTTACTGCTCTCTGGGCTGAATCTTCGTTTTAGGGAGAAGGAGAGCTGGTGATAGGGATTATTTGCCCAGCTTTGCCAAGGTTTTCTTTTGTCTGATGTGAGGCAAAACAATGATTTTTTTGCCTCGACTTCCTTCTCTCAAAAAAATATTCAATCTGTTTGTCAGTGGAGGAGAGGAGAGGATGTTAGCGGGGAGTATTTTTAGCATCGTTACGTGAAAAGTTATTTTAATGAATGGTAATCTTCTCTCAATTATAATCCCCAAATATAAGATTGGATCAGTCTTTTATGTCATCTGAAATGGGGTTTGATCATACTGACAAGGCTGCTGATTAACAGGGGGAAGTTAAAGCAGGAAGGAATGTACTGAAATAGCTTCCTTTCTTGAAATGTAACAGCCACCTCACAGAGCTGCCAAGATGCAAATGATGTTTCAAATGGAAACTCACTATTTCCTTTCCCCTTTCCAGTGCTCTTGTTCCTTTGGCTAGGACGATGGGGAACAACTACATCTGAAGTCTGTACTACTGCTGCTCTTGGGCTAGCCAAAGGATGACCATTCCTTCACCAGGGAAATGCCTATGCCTAGGCTGCATATCTGGGTGGGTCCTACTGCTGGCTGGGTCCTACGACACTGGGATCTTGGGCTTGTATTACTCCAGCACCATCTGGCTGACAAACTAGGATGTTTGATATACTCTGGAAGGATGCATCTGCCGAACATACATGCTGAAAGTGTCCATCTCTCCCGTCAGGTTGATTCTCTCCACTAGACTTGCATCCACTTTTTCTTTGAGTTTCTCTTCCAACTGTTAGGAAACAAAACAAGAAACAGAAAGATCAGATTTCTTACTTGAAATGACCAGTCTTGAAAACCTATTCCCTGGAAAAGTCAGCTTCTTGAAACCTAACCTGTGCCCAGGCTATATCCAAAACTCAGCCAGTGAACAATGGAAATCTCTCCTTGTTGGACACCCCAGACATCTTGATCTGCCAAGGATGGCCTATGGTGGCACTGCGTCCTCAAAGTAGTAACCTCTAAAGTCATATATGTAACTCTAGCATGACATGCTAATGTACTAGCTTAACACCGTGGCACCTGTCCTGCTAATAAAGCAGTTTTCCAACACCCTGTCTGTGCCCAAACTGCAGAGGAGGAAGGTTGCCAGTTCTACTGGTGGAGAGACCCTGATACGGCCAAACATCACAGCTCATCTACTAACCTATGGCATTTTGAAAGCACCTGAATGTAAGGAGCACTGTGGCTGCAAAGCATATCAGCATAAATACCTTCTCTCCCCACTCCACCTTGCCCCAATATTTCATGCAAGCATTTTCCCAAACCTATTCTGAATTACTGTTTTTCTTGGTTTTATAAAAGGGAGATCATGAACCACGAGAAGAGTCTTTTTTATAAAAAATTTCGTTCCCAATCCAAAACAAATTATGTAACAAGTATAAAAGGATAGCATCCAAAATCCTGCAAAGCAGGATTACAAGCAAATTACTCTTCTCAGGTCGAAACGGCAAAATCAATACTTTTCTTTGAAATATAGATTTAATAAAGTAGAGCTGAATAATCAACAGGATGCTATGTGGAGCAGACACTACTACAGATATTTCAGTACTTCTGACTCTCCCACCCTCCACAGCAGCCTACCCTCGAAGGGGGAGCAACACAGCATCTCATGACAGAGGAGGGGCTCCTGCTGGGTGCCTTCTCAAAGATGCTGTGGAGGAAAGCTCACCTGCTGGGTGGTTGCCAAGCAGTACTCTGCAGTACTAAGGATGCTGCAAATGAGGCAGAGTTCTTCTAAAGTAAACTTAGCCACTTCAGAGCCTTCCTTTTCTTTCAGCAAACTAGTGATGGTGAGCCCACCACTGCTGCTAGTTGTCCTGGAAAAAAAAGAAGACAAAACCTGTAAGGCTTTCAGGAGTACAGACACACACAATGCAAAATTACTACTAGATTTCAACGCCATAAAAAGCCCTTATGACCACAAAGTCCTATGTCCTGTGGACCACAGGTCAGTGTCATTCTACGTCAAACCCACAACTGCTGTTTTGGTTAAGGAATAGCTTTCAGAAAGACAAACAGAACTTGATATCAAGTCTTCAGGCAAAGGACAAGTCACTCATTCACAACACGGTAGATCAGGATGCCAGTGGAATACAGCTTTCCCCAGCTAGCTTCACCTTCACTGCCAGTTACTCAAAATCTAATTAAAGATTACAGAAAAGTCTCAGTAACTATCAGGCAGCTTGTCATATTTATCTTCTCAGTACTAAACAGATGTCGACATGCATTTGAAACTTTGGTAACCTGTTTTAAAAGCTGATGATAGCAACACAGTAAATTATAGAAGATGCGGCTTCTTTCCACCATCTTCCAGTGATTAACGGCTGTGTATCAACAAAGAAAGGCTCAGAACAGTTTAGTCAGGAAATTCCCTACCTCTCAACTCTTTATAATCCAAATCCATTAAAAAAATAGGACAGTGATATTTATCTTGGACAGCGAAAATGGAGCACCAAAAAAATGTGTATAAAGAATGCAACTGAGGTCTGATGGAGAATGCACATTAAATTTATCTTTCCACTTGTCTGGACGTAACCCTCTCCCCTCCCATCTGTAAAAGATTTTACTGGTTTCAGAAATTCATTCTGCTGCTCCCAGGTTTACAAGGGAAACAAACTGAAGATGGTAAATAGGATACAAAATAGCATACTTATCTGTAGTTAAGGTTGGCAATACCTCAAGGAGCTCCTTTAGCCTGTACGCTTACCCATACTGGTTGGTGTAAACCCATAATGATTTCCTTTATTTTCACTGGAGTTACATTTACATATTTTATTCATACATATATAAAATGTTACAGAGCAGAGGGAGTTACAGGTAACCACTTTGGCATCACACAAATAAACCACCTTCATTACAAATTGTTATATGTATAATGTTGAGCTAAGGCAGCTAAGAATCACAGTATGACTTTGTTACCCAAGTGGCAGGGTAAGTGCAATTCTGAAAGCCAGACCTCTCTGAAGAGACTTGGGCTGGCATTTCAAAAAGAACTTCAAGAAACTGTAAATCTGACTGCTAATCAAAGCCAAATATGAAGCTATCCTCCAGGGGCCCTTAAAAGAAAAGCAATGCCGTGACTGTCCGTTTAGTTTTCTTGCCGTTTCTCAGTGCAACGAACTGAACTTTTGAGAAAATTGTGAAGTAAATGTAGTCATATTGCTGCTACGTGGTTTCTTTGACAGTGAAACGTAAGTGTTCACAGGTATGTATTTATTAATTATCTTTACAAAGCATCTGCTCCTCACTGGAATGTCTCACCAGACAGTGCTGCAGCATTTAGGAAGCGAAACTCACTTGGGCAGGTTTCCAGACAGAATTTTCCAGGCGTATTCCCGAAGGTACTTCTGGAATATGGTGGTCAGGGCTATCATCGGCTCGCCTGTGCTGAGCTGGGAGCACTGCACCATGCACTTCTTGTAGTACACAAAGAGGTCGGCACAGCTGGGCAGGACAGCTCCTCCTTCGTCCACGTTGGGCTTGGGGGGACCTTGAGCCTTGAAGTCAGCCACAAACCTGTCAATCAGTTCGCCGAGATTTCTGATGCGGGGGAACAACAGAAAGATACATTAGTATGTTGGGGGAGGAAAGGGCGGGAAGAGAGAGAATAATGCTTAAAACCAGATGCCCTGTCTTGTGACACCAGCAAACACATTCAGATTTTAGCAGTTGGCTATTCCAGCCCTTTCTTATCTCCATCCTCTCAGCACAAAGCTCCACAATAACGCGGACTGGACTGATGAGTAACCACCTTTTGTACTCAAGAGTTTTAGTGGCAACTTCAATCTGTTCTCCAGTCGCATATAAAAGTTCGCAAGTCTGCCAGGACTGGGTTCAGCACATTTGATGCAAGCGCATAAAGCATATGCTCAAGTTTCATTCCTGGCACCGGCAAAAGTAACAGTCGGGCTTCCCATATCAGCGGCCGCCGGAGCAGACCTCGGGGAATACGGCTTTTAAAGGGATGTGCTCAAAATGGTGTGCCATTTGCCATTTCTTGGTCCCATTTGGATACCACCTGGTTTTGCACAACTTCACACATCCTTTAAAGAAGTTTTATTTAGCATGAGCGCAAAGTGCACTTCCTACTTAAACTCTTTTTAAAAGCACAAAAAGCCCTCCTATTGTCTCCAGTGATTCATTACAACCTGGTCCTTACTCAAATATTTTGGTCTTTAGGCAACAATAAAATTCACTCCACCGTTTCATCACGACAAAAAGGCTTTTTAGCATGGCAGAAGGCCAGAACCATCAATACAGGACCAAAGAAGCCTTCTGATCTTGGGGAGTTCCTCTGGTCCTACTCCTCCAGAGACAGCACATCCGCGTCAGGAACAAAGACCAGCCCTCCTGACACCGGAGCTCAGCTAAGTGGAGTAACCTTTGCCAGATGAACTCAATTACAGCAATAAACCTCCTCTCCCAGACACACAAATACACTCATCCTTCCACAAGTAAGTGTGGCTTTTGAGGAATATATAGACATTTCAGATGACAGAGTGGCACTCCGCTGACCAAAAGGAGTTGTGAAGTTCCTGTATTTTATATTCCCGTTTCCACTACGGTCTTGGCTCCACTTCCCCCAGCTCTCCCCTTCCCATGGCACAGCCGTCACCCTTCTCACTGCTGAGGGTGTAACGGCTGTGCTGTGCCATGATCCAGGGTACCTAAGTAGAAAGCCAAATCATTAGAAGGAGAATGGGAGAAGAAAGAACCTGAACTGTAACTCCCACAAGAAACCGAACTATCATTAAAAAAAAAAAAGGCATTACCTTATAGTTAATATATTATCATTATTTTTCAGCAACAGACTTATTTGACAGAATTGCCGTGCTGTCCACAGAAATGAAAACTCTTCTTTAAAAGCCTGTCAAAGAGTTTCGACTTGAAATGTTCTCCTAATCTTAGGCCAGCTCAGAGGGCACCCAGCACAACACAAGAGTTCATGCAAAGAGACTGCATTAGGGTGTCCTGGGATGGGTACGGCTTTGCCGCCAGCACCAACGGCACAGCAGCTGCGACTCTTTAGCACATTCTCACTTACCTCTGCCAATGAAAGGGGAAAAAACCCGCCAGCAACGAAAACTTTACCCCAGTTTCTGTCCTTTCTTTCTTTTCGTCTTGTGAAAGAGAAAAACCACCCTGATTCCAGTTTACCAAAGAATTCAAAACGTTGCACCAGTGGAAAAGGTGACCTGGCTGTTCGCCGATAAATTTACAGATTGCTGCACCAAACAGATGACCGTGGATGATCCACTGGGTCAAACTAATCTACAGAAATGTACTTGCAATATCAGGGTTTTAAATCACATGAAGCAAGGCTCTTTGACTTAAGCTAGGCTCATAGGCTATTGTAAAGACAAGTAGCCCCTTTTTTCATGCTTATTGCTTGCTACTTTGAGTACTTTATATAGCTCTGATTCCACATACACACACAGTTCCTCGGCTTTGTTACAAGAACTGTAAAAACATCGGGCCGCTCAGCTGATGTGATAAATCTCTACACTGGCACGAGCAATTGAACGCTGAACCGAAGCATTGATTGTATTCGACCACAGTGAAGCAAAATATACCTCCCCCCGTAGCTGTAGGAGAGCCAAACAGATGGCTGCTGCAGGAGGGCTCACGCGTGCTATGAGCTGCAGCATTCCTTCAGGTTCTCAAGTAAAGTGGACGTGGCTTGCTCCTTGTCAAAAGTCCCACTAAATTAAACAGCTGCATTTCCACCTCTGCATCTGCGCTTTGCTCCATCTGGGCAACAAAGCGGAGCTTTCTTAGCATTCACCAGCCGCTTTTTTTTTTTTTTTGCTTCCCTTCATTCTCTCAGTCTCAAGACGCAGTGAGGAATGTCAATGGCTTTTGTTTCTTTATGCTTACTCCGCATGTTCTCCTCTTCTCCGAAGCAAAGCGAAATGTATCTACATTTTCCTGGTCCCCCCAAGGTCTTGTCAATGGGGATGCACGAGCAAATGCAGCTGTCCAAAATAGCTGGGAGAGCAGCACTAGAGCTTCATGCTTGTTCTGATCCTAACCTGGACAAACTGGCCGTCAAAGGCAGGCCATGAGAACTGCTCTTATTTCAGCATGGGATTGATACAAGCAAAACATCAGGATATTGTGCACTAAGGGAACCAATATATTATTAATGCACACCTCAGCTGATGTCCATCAAACTTTCACATTAGTCTCAGCTGGCCCAAATACAATCTGAAGGCTAACAAACTTTGTGTGGTACAACGGGAGCACAAAGAATTTGGCAGAAAAAGCTACTGGGAGACAAAACATGAAGAAGGCAGGACAGCTACAGATAATGAACATTTTCTCTATACAGACTCTGCAAAAAAGCTCAAAACAAATTCTCTGGTAGCGCAGATGTGGTATTTCCTAACAGTAGCATATTTATTGGGAGCAAGAACTCTCCAAATCTAACCAAGAGAAAATATGAAATGAAATCTTATAAAGAGAATTTTATTTTGGTTCTTAAATCCTTTCATTCCTATATTCCTCTTCCTTTTTTCTTTCACTCAACCTATTCAGTGTTCTTTCTGCATCTCTGGCAATCACGAGAGGAACTAGGCAACTCCTCAGCAGCACGAGAGAACGTGGTGCTTAGTAAGTCAGTCTGTTCAGTGATGTGAACAGTTGGTATCTGTTGGGCACTGGGGAAGGGCAATGGCATTGAGACACCTGGACCACTTGTAGGATAGTTTCCATGGACTGGATATTTTGGAAGCCCCTTTGCTCACGAGGCCGCAAACGCACACCACAAAGTGCCAGTTGTCCAAACAATCCGAACGCACACGTGCATTTTAGCACACTTAACCACGGCTCTGCATACTCTCAACGCTGCAGACCTGACAGAGCTCTTCCTTTACTCCCTCAGAATGGCTTAGCTCACACGTGTATGCTCCCGCTGCTCCGACAGACGACAAAGAAGAGCTAAAGACACGTATCCCAAAGGGGCAGAAATGAAATCTGCTCCTCTGTTAAGAAATCTGATATTTACACTGCAGCTAAGGGTGGAGAGCAGCATCTTTAAAGCCTTTCTTTCAGGTGTCTCCTCTTAAATTGCTACAGATTTTGGCACTGTGTTTCTTTAAATGGGTATGGAAACAATTTTTCAGGAGAAAAGGGCCAGGCTGCTTTCTGCCATAGTCTTAAGGCAACGATGAACAAAACTGTCACACTACTCTCACTATTCAGAGCCCAAACATACAATTAATTATCTAAGCAACTCCTCATTTTCAGACATCAGCAACAGATTCCTCAAAAGTTTGATCAAAGGGGGAAGAAGAGAGAAAATCATAAAGGAAAGCAGTTTTTGGCAGACAGGGGCAGCATGGGGAATACTGTGGTAGTTCTTCTTTGAACTCCTTGCAGCCTGTGCCTATAAAGCTAATATAAAACATCTCACGATTGTAAAGGAAGGAAAAAAACAAAACTGTCACACTACTCTCACTATTCAGAGCCCAAACATACAATTAATTATCTAAGCAACTCCTCATTTTCAGACATCAGCAACAGATTCCTCAAAAGTTTGATCAAAGGGGGAAGAAGAGAGAAAATCATAAAGGAAAGCAGTTTTTGGCAGACAGGGGCAGCATGGGGAATACTGTGGTAGTTCTTCTTTGAACTCCTTGCAGCCTGTGCCTATAAAGCTAATATAAAACATCTCACGATTGTAAAGGAAAAGGAAAAAAAAAAAAAAGCAACTGAAAGGGCTAGGAGCGCAGTGGGGTAGAATTACCAAAACGAGGATTAAAATGGCCCCCAGTGAGAAGGGAAGAAATATTCAAACAAGTTAGTGCTCAGTTGGCTGAGGGCAGGGGGGGAAATATCTGTTTCCCTTTGTTATACTGCACAGCAGAACCTAAACCCAGCATGACAGACCAATGTGCAAGGTTTTGGTTTTCTTTTTTAAGCATAAAAGGTTGATGGGACATGGGAAACCTTTTTCAAGATGGCTATCTTGGAGTTTGGACAAAATCAGGACACTACAAGCCTCGAGTTATGCGCTCTCTCATGTGTAAGTCCTTGGAAGATAGAAGGGCATAGACAGATGAGTTACATGAGGCAGGCGCCTCCTTCTCCTTCCCAGCCACTAACCTGCACTAAAAGACTGTATTAAACCTTTTTCAACTACCTCCTCTCCCAGCTGGCACTGCAGTTGTTACAGAGATGTTATTTAAACCATGGTGTGAATCGAGGTGCACAAGAAAGTGTGGTGAGAGCTCTAAAAACTTCTCAGAGCTCTAAGCTGAAAGTTCCTTTCATTCAAGTTATTTTGCTGCAAGTCAAAGAGGAAGACAGAGAAGGGTTCCAGGGATTAAAGCCCCTGACAGAGTCCCAATCTGCGAGCGATGATAATGTTATCTTACAGCCAGCTCATCTACGGCAGCTTTCATCTAAGGATCTCAAATAACTTGTTTCTATAAAGCAAATCTTGAAACTCCTCTGCCACGAAGCCCCATGTGTATTTTACAGAAAAAGCAAACCTACTATTTGTGGAAGACGCGAGACGAAAGAAAGGCATATGTCTGCAGTGGGAACTGCAGAGGCAACAGAAGCAATTTCAGAAACACTAAGCCTCTTCCGCAGAAAGGCAGTGGGCATCATTCCTGCAGACCTTTGCAATTACAGATGAAACCAACATCCACAGCCCTCTGAACGCTCATTTTTGCCCAAGCAAAGGCCCTACTCATTCTAACTTTCCCGAACCACGGATACTGCTCCTGATGAAATCAGAAAGCAGACTTTCAAGAAATTAATTTTCTGCAGCTTGAGTACAGAAACTAGTACAACCCAACTGTAATACACATTCAAAAGCAAACAAACCCAAAAGAGCATGCTGGTTACTCACTTGTCCTGGGACTCGATATACACATAAAGGTGAGGCTCAAAGCACTTGGAAACAATGCCATGAAAAGGATTGTCAGGGACCTTTGGCTTCTTTGGCTGTAAGAAAACATTTAGAGTGGTGGTTTCAAACCTGCCCTGTAAGACCTAGAAGAAACAGTAATGCAACAGCACAGAAGGATCTAAGTTTTTAGAAATATTACAACACACAAATTTACTGTCAAATAATCAAAGGCATGTAATCAAGAGTGTATACAGTGTCAGCGTGTCCAAGTCTTCCCTTGCTCTTACAGAGCTGTTAGTATTCCAAGGAATTATCTTTTCACTTGTAAAATATTCTTATCCTTAAACAGAAGACTGCTGCATGCTAACGGATTTCAGTAGAAGAATCTTAATGCAGTTTGTAAATAAAACCTTTCTGCACCCTTCGAACAGTAACAAGACTCCACTAATCACCTCTGAAATGAAATGCAGCAGTTATTTGGAAGCAACATTGAAAAATCCCTACGTTTTAGAACATTAAGGATAATAACTCAAAGTTACAGACTTCATCTGGATGAATTTTATTTAGATAAACAACGTAATTACTGGAGGAGCTGGAATTATACAGGCAAGATTACAGGACTGCTTTCACTGTGAAACACGTTTCTGGGGATGCAAAGACTTCTATTTTAAAATCACATTTAGAGCATTAGGCACATATGCCATTTGGGAGTCATCCAGTTTACTCTCATTTTAGTTTAGTACTGCATTCTACCCAGTGGCCAAGCACATCTCACTGAAGCCACTGGGACTACTCATATGCTTAGATTTGTGCATGTTTAAGTATCAGGCTGGGCAGGGCCTTTAAGCTCATTTTTGCTCTACAGCTAGATTTCTTTTTATTTTTTTTACTGATAGAAAATTTTTCTTGTTGCTTCCCAGCAAGCTGACAATTTTTCACTGCCTGCAAAGAGGGCTGCAGTGACTCCGGAATGGAATTCTTGCCTCTCTCCGCAAAAAGCCAGGATCAGCTCCCAGCCAATGAAGATATGAATTTTTCCAGCTGAATTTTTTTTTTTTTAGCATAAGAAAAGCAAAACAAGAGAGCCTAAAGGACACCCTCTCCTAAATGACAGAGGAGGTGGCACTAAGTCTTTTGCAGAAATAGCAGAGAATGACAAGGCAAGCATTTCTCAGAAATAATTAAGACTCAAAGACACAACGAATACTAACATATGGCTGCAAACCTAAAGCGAGCAAACGGTTTTATGGAGACCAGACCACCTCTGTGAGACTGCCTTCATTAACCTTCTCACTAAGAGCATGGCTGGAGAATGTAAGTTTTTACAGCTTTGGGAGAGAGCCACTACCCAGCATTCTCCACCCCAGCCCCTTTGCCAGTGCCTGCCCATTTCTGCCGGATGCACGTGCTCATCGGAGCCAGGAGGAAAACAATAGGTGGTAACTACAGAAACCTTCCAGTTGCCAAGTCTCCAGGATGGCAGCGCCAACACAAGGTTGCAGATTCACGATGTTTACGATTTACCAGGCTGGAAGAGCCAACTCCTAACGCAGGACTGGTTTTCTGTGTGCGCTTGTGTCTTTGCATCATGCTGCTCCCAGCGTGTCTGGTAGAGAGAATACTAAATCTTTTAACAGTAGCAGTGAAGCTGTATTTCTGAGTGTGCAATCCTGTCCAAAAGCTGCAGATGTTTAAGCTATTTCCTCCTTGAGTTTGATGGAAATAATAAAAGGTTACTGTTGTCACAGTAAGGAGGTCTGCAGCTGGCCCGATTTCCTTTCATTACTATCCAAAGTAAACAGATTAAATCGAACTGCTAGGATCACTAGAAGAGGTTCTTTTTTAACATGGATTTCCCCCCCAAAACTCTTGTGCTCCCTTTTACACTCCCAAGTGTTTTGAATTCTCAGGGCTAGTGTCTTGGAAGAGCTCTACCACTTAAAACTCTTCATCTCCAACTCTTCCTGTCCCTTTTCTTCAGCTAGTGATAGCCGAAGATGAGACCTCCAACATGAACTCACCAGCACTAACCACCAGCTGTTGGCGCTTTGAAACTGAAATACCGGGGCTTCTGGGGCTCCCATTTGGCAGAGAGGCGCCTGTGGGGCAGCCACCCTTGCAGCAGAGCCCAGCACTGCGTTGTGAGCATTAACCCAGGGCGTACCCAGAAAGAAAGGGCAACCTCGCCACAAACAGCATTTCAAGGCATAGCTCAATGGATGGCTTCGTACCAGCCTCCCCACGTACAGAGAGCAGAGCAGTTCCTTTCTCAGAAGCACCTGAACTGTTTCTGACCAGGGCAATGCATTCTACCGTTGACTAAAACCAGCCCTAAACAGCCTAAAAAGGCTTTGCCAATTTGCTTCACCTGCCTTCTAGCACTACTGACTTCTCCAAGGATGTCCTCTCATCCCAACACTGCACATCAGAGCCAACTTTCCTCCAGCCACTACAGATAGTAGAAAGCAAGCTCTTCACAAAAAATACACCACACAAGTGTCTCCCCAAGTTCCCAATCTCTGTCTTCCAGATCACTGGTAAAGTCTGGCCAATACCAACTGTCCAAGTTGTATTTTAATGGAAAGAGCAAAACTTTGCTTAATCATTCTATTTCAGGACTTCTGCTGCGGGTGAAGGGCAGTGGGCTGCCCTGCTCCTGTGAAAATCTGGAGGGGATGCACTGCACCAACCTATGGTGGTAGAGAGCTACCACGCCACAAACTCCCCAGGGGCACAGATCTGAGTAGGTCCTAGGGCCCTGGTCATCCATCAGGATACCATCTGTAAAGGGCCTGTTTACAGGGCTGTAAACTCACCGAACAAAGAGAGGGTACCTGCCCCAAGCAACTTACAATTGAACACTTAGAAAACGTCTGTCTGGTGAGTAAAAAATATGGGGCTTAGAGGCTTTGATATTGGTGCCAATTAAAACAATTGCGTTTACTATTCACTCCTTTAATGTTTGCAGATGGCTTTGGAAACCCAGTGCTTTTACCAGTGGTTAGGTGTTGCCTGCTTTGCAGAGGTAATGGATGAAAAGCACTATAGAGATAAAAATCCCAGAAGTAATATATCTGGAGTGAAAATCTAAAACTGACACTTGAAAGTTCAGCGAGTTGCCTTCTGACTCCAGACTTAGTTTGCTTGGCTGACAAGGCAAAATATGAATTGCAACTGCTTGTAGTGGGAGCTTCTGGGATCTGAAAACCCAGCTATGCTAGTTCATCTTTCTTTGACAGAAATCCTGTAGTAACTTTTGAGCTGTTGCTGCATGGGCTAGAACAGAATCCAACTCACTCTCACGTGACGGGATTGTCTCCGCACTATTAACCAAAATAAAGATTGCTTTGGTTTCAGTGAAGTGAGCCTGAGCAAACCACGGTCGTACTGGGAGCCTGTATGCTGCACAGAGGATCAAAACTGCGCCAAATTAATTGCTGTGAAAACAAACCTTTCAAATCAACGTGATGGGAAAAGCTTAGGCACCACCAGAGATTTTGACACAGAGACTGCCTCACTGACAACTGGAGAACTTCAAAGACTTACTTTGTCCGTATCACTTTTCTCGATCACAATCTCATCTGTCTCTGTCCCAGTTTCATCCTCCAGAAACGGGTTGGTGGAGGGAAGTGGCACTTCTGGCTTTTTCTGTTAAAAAAGAGGAAACTCCTTCGAGAACAGTCTGTTTTGTCCCCTCTGGCACACAGCTGCATCCATGTTTTGCTTTACTAAGCCCTTCAAAGCACTGTACAGCAGTTTGTCTTCTCCAAGCATAGAGGTGACTGCAGAGTGCCAGGCGGTGCCTCTCCATCAAGGTTAGAGCACGCTCCCTCCCTGCTACAGGGCTAGAGTCTGGTTCCCTCTCCACCAGCACACTTCATCTTCAGCACCCTCTTAGACCCTGCTCTTCTTGCACCCACGCTCACCCGCTCTGCCTGAATCGTCCCTGGACACTTCATCTTCAGCACCCTCTTAGACCCTGCTCTTCTTGCGCCCACACTCTGCCTGAATGGTCCCTGGAAGGGGCATTTTGACTAGCGCCAAATTTCCACTCTCTCAAACCACACACTCCGAAGCATGTGGTCTCCACCGGGAGGACCCACGACAGCAGGCCCCAAAACTCCGCTGCTGCAGTAAATCCTGCATTACTGCTCCCACCAGACTGCTTGTCCCCACTGTGCACTCACCAGATAGCCATTTATAGTTATGGCCTTCATTTTGTGTATAAAACAGGTGAGGTGATGCCATCCAGAGTGTCATAGCCTCTAGGCAGCTCAGAAAGGGGGACGGAGAGGATTTTCTTTTATTTCAAGCCACACCCTCCCCTTCTGTTTTTCTCAGCTATAACAGCTTCTGTGCCCACCCCTCAAAGGGATAACAACCCAGTGAAGCCAATTTAATTAAAGCTGCAAATTTCGTATGAAATTTGCCAGAAAAATAAAGCCATATTCTTCAGAGATCTAAATTCATCCAGGAGGAAAACCTTACAGGACTTCCCTTTTTAATTAGCAGCACCTACTGATCCACAGCAAATTACAAACAGGTCCAGCAGGCTTGCCTCGTAGGCTGAATTATCACATCCAAGTAGGCTTCAAGACACCAGCTGGACAGAGAAGCCAACCTCAAACCAGTGGCTTCTGAGCCACACGTGGACTCTGCTCCCAGGGCACTTGGCTGGTAGAGCTCTTGGCTGAGATTTCAGGCAGAAAAAGCCTAGAGATGACCCCAGAGATATTCACTGAGCTGTTTCTCTTGGCTCTGCCTTTACAATCTACCAAATGAGACACTGAAAAGTAGAAGCTACCAACACCCTGACTAACCCAACAGACAATGTGGGATTGAAAGATGGTACCATGCGGTGAACATGTGGTAACTAGAAATGAAGAGAAGAGGGGACTTTCAGTTATAATGTGTCATCGACATGCAGAGAACAAACATTATAATGCAGTCACCACGCCATAATTACTTTGTGGTTCTCCACAGCAACGTAACTTTAGTTGCAAGCAGCACAGGGCCCAGGAGAACCAAAAAAGTACACAATCGCTGTACTTTCCTTCTTGCGAGCCCTGTGCCATCCTCTCTACCACACTCTGCAAGATCAAGAATCACCTTCCCAATTACAACCCACTAAGCACAGTCACACTAAACGCTCTAACCTGCCAGTGCAAGAGGAGGCTGCAGGTGACACTTTTTGCAGCCTCCCATTACCATAGCTACGTGTGAGAGGGAGCTTTTTTCTCCCGAAGCAGCTGTGGACTAAAGGGTTGCTCTTTAGAAATCCCCTTACCACTGTCCCATCAGCTAGAGTGCAACCTGAGAAGCGTTTAGCCAGAAGTCCTTCAAAGTTGGTTGTCCTCTGAATTGCAAACAAAAGCAATTTCACCTCAATCTCCTTTGCTCTTGTGCGCATTATCTTAGCAAGCTCTGTCCTGAAAGAGAGGGGAGGGGAAACAGAAAAAACAAATGTGGTTTTCTATAAAGAGAAAGATCTGAAACCTAAGATTGTAATTCAGTCTATTCCCTAGAGACACTTCCATCACAAAATTCAAGCTAATTCCTAAGATGCTCTCTTACATAAAACCGCTTTATGGATCACATTTCAAACATAACCACAGTTGTTTAGAGCTTTGTGGGTAACAGGACCCCATCTCCTAACACCCAGCAACACCACTGCAGCCAGGAAAGCCCGCAGTATCAAACCTTGGGCAGTGCAGTGTCTCTGACTGGGGTCCGAGAACAAAGGTGACGGTGCTACTGGGACTCAAGCTGGCACCTTCCTCTGGTCCCCCGTCTCTGGCTGGCAAAGAGCATGGCCCAGGTCAGCCACACCATAGTCAGCTCACATTTTTTCACTTGGCCTCTAATATTACTGACTTCTGCCTCTGTTACACTGAAAACTGATTTCCACATCACCTCACTCTCTCAACAGTACATGCAGTTTTAGTGATACTTCTCAGGGTTTTCACTCTTCACTTGCTTTTAATCATGGACATTTCTACACAGGTATTTGAAGACTGCCTTTAAAGTCCTATGGATATACGACCAATTTGGCGAAAGACAAGCCAACCTTTTGTTTTAAGGAAGGTGACTGTGCCGGGAAGCACCGTGAGCTCCCCAGACGCTCACCTCGTGACGTGGCAGAACTCCACAGCGATGCGCTCCGTCATGCACCACTCCTGGGGAAACATGCGCCCGTACTTCTCCTCGTAGTCCACCAGCTGACGCTTTATCCAAGCATAGCGCCTGTCAATCTTATCCAGCCAGGCCACCTGAATAAGATGCAGAAGATCTAACATCTTTAACAGCAGCAGCTGCTAATATTCAGCCCGACTGCTTAACTGTGCTGCCGCAGTTTTGCAGAGGAGCTTGGGCTATCGATCAAAGCTAACTTGACCACTATTAATAATGCTTTGAATGCTAACAGCCATTCTTCAAAGTGCTTAAACACATGCCAGACTGAAAACCCTATCTTGTGCGAATTAAGAGAGCGAGTTCTGTTGAAAATGAGGATAACAGTACTCCTAAATCATGTAGGTACTATTGAAAACTCAATCCAATAATAATTCATTTGATCCCACCCTCTTTGTTTCGCAGACAGGGAGGTTAAAGTCAACAGTGGGATGAGAACGCAGGAATTCCTGGATTCTCACGTTCAGCTGGTTTTCACACTCTGGGGACTGTGGACCCACAAACTTCTACAAGAATTCTTACATGAGCAGGATGGGATTTTTTCCCCCCAATATTAGTGCTTTCTGGTCAAAAAGTAGAAAGATTAATACAAAAAACGTTGATGGAAAAATGCTATTTAAAATGAAGCATTTTAGCCTTTTTCTCCTCTTTGTCACAAACTGTCAAAATTTCAAAATTGTTAAAATACATTTTGATCCAAAGTTGGTTTTGGTTTGGTTTTTTCCAAAATCCAAGATGATTACAGTAAATCTTTGAAAAGCTGTTAGCATCAGGACAAGAAGTTTAAAAATTAGGTACAAAGATTAAGCCACTTCCTGGAAATCCCTCCGCCCCCTTTTTAGGCATTTTCAGGTTTTTTTGTTTGTTTGGGGGGAGATGGTGTTGTTTTTCAGAGGTTTTGGGTTTGCAATTTTCACAGTTTGAATTTTCAGCCCTTTACAGGGCAGAAAGTGTATCTAACTTGAATTTATTTATTTGCTATACGAGGGGAAAACATTTCCAGTGCTGATCCATGAAACTGAGGTCTAAGGTGGGAGGAAGTCATCCCGGCAGAGACGACATTGACTCCCAACTCATCAGCCAGTCCGTATCGCACCCGCAAGTCACTGCTTCCGAGCCCTCGGGTTAAAAACACTTCACCACAGGAACCTGTGGAAACGTGAACTTTGTGAACACCAGCAGAGCAAAATGCAAAATGCAAACGTAGCTTGCTAAGCTTCCCTTACATCTTGGTTCTCCTGGAAAAGGACCAGATACTCTGAGAGGTGTTGTTTAATAAATTTCTTGATGATCTCCTGTTTGATTCTGGGATCCAGGACATTGGCGACTAGACATGCATCACGTAGGACATTGCTGGGTCCACCAGGCCTCTATCGAAACAAACAGGAACAAATGATTTAAGGTTAAATAGCTGAATGGGTGACTGTAAGTTGTACCACATCCAGGCTATCTTGTTTTTATCCTTTCCCATTATTCTTCTCTTTTTGGTGCTTCTGCTGCTACTCTTTCTTATCACTTAGGCATCTTTCTTCTGTTGGATGAAAACTGAGCTCCTTTCATTTCTCTGGCTGTAAAGTTGTTCTGTAGCTCAACAGCCAGGAAGCTCCCTACCACAGAAGAGCAGCCAGCTCCATCTACAGAAAGAACCGTTGTCCCATCACTTCTGCAAAGTCTTGCATCGTCCTAGATATTCTGAGGAACAGCTAAGAGAAGTGGCTGACAAGTGGGAAGAGCAAAACTGCAAAGGCCAAATTAATGGGGGAATTAATGGGCCCTTTTCTGCAAAACTGAAGGCGAAATTAATGGGGGAAAAAGCAGTCTAGAGATGATCAACTTGCAACACTTAAAGCAGCATCTGCTGGTCTGTATTGGTACACCATGATGTTAGTGGAGGAGACAGAAAATTTAGCAGCATTTAAAAAAAATACGCTGTTTTGAAGCTACGTCACATGGACGGAGATTTGCCCTTCATCAAGGATCTGTCCAAATAGTTTTCTCTTTTCTATACTTGCTAGTTTTATGAAGAAACCAGCAGAGATGGTATTCTGGAAGACAGAACTAGTGTTTTCTTTGAAATAAATTCACATTGACACCTACGCCCCCGTATTGTTTGCAAACATTTGGATGCATAATTTTGGGGAAGCACATTTGGTGCCTTAGCCCTAGCCCAGATTTGTATCTGCGCTGTCTGAGTAAACCAGAGACAAACTTGGTGGCAGCATGTCAACAGACAGCCTGTGCTTGGCTTTCCCTAAACACAACATGAACCTTTTGTGTCCAGCAAATAACCAGTAACCTGGGTGAGATGCCGAGGGAATCCCGCTCTGGTCTATAGGGCCACACGTGAATTGCTTCGGGCACTCCTCGACGGGCTTGCAGACCTCACTGCAATAGATGTGCGCAACATGACAGAGGAAGGCTGTTATTTCTCTCCCACGTTCACTCGATAGAAACAGTGAGAAATACACCTAGCACCCTACAGCTTGGGAGACTCGTTTGCTTTCTAAAATAACTCCTGAAACAGAGAGAGATCAAATCTAGAAGTAAAATGAGATAAAAACCAACGGCAATTATGTCAGATAGTTTTCAGCAACACTTTTCAATGGGAGGAAGAGGGGAAGTGAGAACTTTACCTTTGTACCTTGAGAAGGAAAGGCTTCCTCGAAGTCAGCCAGGATCTGCTGTCCCAACTCATTCTGCGCTGCCTTCACCCTGACGAGGACAGAGGAACCAAGGGCTTTGTTGGTGGTACAACTTCTCTGTTTCGTTGTCTGCAAACATTACTACAAAGTGGACTGAAACGCTAACAGCTACACAAAAGTTTTCAAGGGACAAAAAAAGCATGCTGGAGAAAAACGTCCACATTAAGAAGGCCTGTTATGTCAAAGCTGGGAGAGCATTTGCTCCCTGAATGACGCCGGGATGACAACTCCAGCTCTACAGCATTGATCCCTGAGCTGTAGCAGAACACGTCCTAGATGCTCTTGCCCTGCGGCAATTTAGTATTTTAATAAGGGCCAGTTAATCAGCTGAGAAAGCAGCAGGGTTCCTTTAACGCCAATGTGATCAATCTATCTCTACGTTTGCGTATGTTGATCACATTTCAACAAAAGTGTGTTTCTAACACATAAAAAGCTTCACAGTGTCTCAATCTTCATCGTGAACCTTTCACAGTTCCAGGTGCACTGACCTACTTTTAAACGCATCCATGTGAATACCGTTGGCTGCAGTTTTATCCTATAAATCCTCCATGTCTTAAGCAGCATAAAAGAGCAAAGGTATGAAATGGGTGAAAAAGTTTTGAACAAACCACAGTCTTGCTCTTTATTTAGCTGAGAGAATAAAGCTTCCAATTTCCAGAAATAAAAGTCAATATGGCTTAATTGATACTTCTAGGGAAATGGAAATGCCTACACATACTAGAAAGAGCCAAAACAAACAGTTAGGCGCTTATATCCCTCTGCAGCCCTTGAATTCTTCCATCACTTTTTATTATACTGGAAATGCTTTAAGGTCTAAAATGATCATTCAAAGCAGTGGATTTTTCCACCGAGATTGATACGTTAGAAAGAGTGGCTACATTTATTTTTGTGAAAATGTTTGTTCAGGCTGTGCGGAGAAAAATTTGGATTTTTTTTTTTTTTTTTTTATTTAAGACTCCTCAACCTTATCAAGGAATGATCTGCTTCTTTAATCTTCCCGTTTGAGATCCATTAGTAGCAAAACACTACAAGATGACCTGACAGTGCTGGAGAATAGGCTGGATTCTTTAATGGTGCCAAATGCAGAAAATTCTAGTTCTTTAAAAGTGACAGTTGAAATATAACTTTATACCTGTGATTTAACTGTATGTATGACCTGCCTTATCCCGGACTTATTTATGGGGATTTTGCTGGAAAAGCTTCCTGCCTGCAATGTCAAACTTAATTCTCACTTAAGCTCTCTGCTTCACAGGAATGTTTAGAAACTCCTCTACCCTTCCAGGTATAATAGATCCCCAGTTCCCCTTCATATAACTGTAAAACAAAAGGGATTCACTAATATGTTGAAATAGAGGTATAATAGATCCCCAGTAAACACCTTCATAACTGTAAAACAAAAGGGATTCACTAATATGTTGAAATAGAAGGAGCGGGAAATTTAATTAATGAGAAATTTAAGGAATAAGGAGGAACTCAGCCCAGCAGCCCCAACTACAGGTATAATCCTGCTTAAATTGCACAGGTAAGCACTAGTAGTTCATGCGAGAAAGCATCACAGAACCAAACCCTTTGATCCTTAAGAAAAAAAATTAAAAAAGAAGAAAAAAGACACTAAACATGAGCTGAAAATTTGTATCTTCTAAATAATCAAGAAACAAGAAGTCTTTAGTATTAGGAGTCACAGAAATGAATGAGTTTGTATAAACAACTGGAAGTATTAGCTGTGGTACTTCTTTACTTACGACCAGCTACAGGGACCTTCCCATTTGAAAAGAGCGGCAGTGCAAGCACAGCGAAGGCACTGAAAAGAGCAGCAGCCAGATTCCTAAAGACTCAAGAAATTTAAAAGAGGCACTGTCAAGCAGTTAAAAGCCCTGTCCACGGGCTTTGTTGTTTTAGGCTCCGATTCAGAAAAGTACTTAAGGATAGTCTTAACGGGGATTCTCATATCCTTAAATTAAGAAACTTGCAGGAATGCCTTGCTGAACTTGGATGTTAAAAATACATTATTTTTTTTTAAATCTGTCCTGCTTAAAAAAATCTCTCAAAAGCAAACAGGGAAAATGAGGTTTAGCCTTTTTTTTTTTCCCTTCATATTTTGTAAGATAGGGATAGGGCAGAGACATCAAAGTAGCCAAAGGTTTAGGTATGTGGGAGCAATGACAAGGAGCCTCACTGCCCTCCCGGTAACTACCACTCTTTACGTAAGCACACACACACAGACACGCACAATTATTTTCTTCCACAAGCATGCACCCAGAAACACGAAAACCTTTATGCCACCTCTTTACAGAGCGATTGCTTTAGGCAGAGAACACAAGAAGGCACTTGCTTTAGCCACAAGAGATTATTGGTCCCCATGGACAGCTGTGAGCCTTTCAATAATTCAGGATAATCTTCACGCAATGGAAACTGCGGCGGTAAAAGCCTCGACCCCATGGCTGGCTTCACTCGCATTCACCGCTGAAGGACCGTTTCTGCACGTGTGTAAGTGTGTGTGTTTAACCACTTGCAGAAAGTGAATTACCCACTAAGGCTCGGCAACCCCAGGCACTCTCACCTGATAACAGATTTAGGATCTCTTCTCAGGTCGGTTGGATAAGGATATCTTTCCCTGACTAGATTCCCCCCGGGCAGCGTGCTGGGGTATCGCAGCAGCCGTCCCGGCTTGCCGCAGCAGGGAATTGCCTTTTCCTGGGGTTGCTCGCATGTGCCAAAACCTTTGGTTACCCGAGTATTAGTGATTTTTGTTTCTCTGACTTTTGTTTTATTATTAGTGGCTTTTGTTCCTTGTTTCCCCCGCCTTTAAAAAAACAAAGCCAAGAAAACCCACTGTTATGTTTCAAATGACATTAAATTACAAGAAACCACAATTCCTTTAGCCAAAGCTACCAGAAATCTTAAACTACGCCTGGCAGCTTGCTGAGATAAAAAGAGGCTGAGCTAGCCTGTTTTTCTGCGGCAAACTTATAATCAGCTTTCTCCTAAATACTTTCCAGGCTTTTTTCCACTACCTGCTAGGCTTTTTCGACCACTTTCATGGGTGGGTTTGTGACCGCTAATTGCACGCTCCCTCCACAGACAGAAAACAGAAGAGGATTGAGAGATAACAAAATATTCCTATTTACTACAACAAACAACTTCCAATGCACCATATAAGAAGTTGTTTTAGGAACACAGTTAGGAAAACATTTACATTTGGATGTGACTTGTGACATTTTTACATCAACACTCAACGGGACCAGCACAAGAAGCCAACTGAGAGTTCAGTCCAGGTTTCCAATGAATACTTAGAGTGGGATTTTGTTTGGTTATTTTCAAAGGGACAGAACAGGTGGAAAGCAACGTTAAAAACACATCATTAGTTTTCACAGCATCTAGGAGCAGGACCCTAAATTGAACACCTCATGACAAAGAGCACATCCAACAACACCAAGCAGGCACTTTTCCTTCCCATGGTTTCCCATTCATATTTGGCTTCACTCCATTCATGCCAAGAAAGAAAGGCTCTTTATTAAAGACAGCAACAGAATCTGTTTGTTTAGCAGTGTATATAATAGACTTATTGTATATAATAGACTTCGGTTACTGTCACAGGTCTGTGCCAACATCTACTAAAGCATTTCTTGCCTTCGCAAACATCCAAGAGGCTTCACTTGTAC
Source organism: Aptenodytes forsteri (assembly GCF_000699145.1). NCBI lineage: Eukaryota > Metazoa > Chordata > Aves > Sphenisciformes > Spheniscidae > Aptenodytes > Aptenodytes forsteri. The sequence goes on along the minus strand of NW_008795131.1, from coordinate 2,038,252 downwards.
CATTAAACCAAATTCATGAGATATCAAACCCCAGCAATTTCACAGCCTAAAAATAGCACTGCGAGAAGCCAGGCAAACTTCCTTTGACGTTTCATGAATCACGAAAGTATTTCCAAGGAGAGAGAGAGAAAAGTCAGCTCCAAATTGGGCCCTAATACGTACACGTGTAGTCAAACTCCAAAGCAGATATTACTGTGCCGTAGACCTCCCCGCAGTAATTTGCTGCCTGGATGTCAAAGCAGTAAAGAGATCCCAGCAACACCCTGGGTGCAGCTCTCCTTTCGCCCCACAAGCAGCCACTTCTATCGCTACCAGATGGTGCAACTCTCCCTGTGTAAACACTCGAAGGAAAACCCTGCCGAGGCAATTCTAAAAATAGGAGGAACAGACTTTCGTGAGCTTTTCAGATCCTTATCTTGAAGGGTGACTAAAACAAAGTAAGTTTTCCTCCACGTCCTTGCCAGTCTCTCTGGCGTGACTCGAAACCACTGTGCCTTTTAGCAGCAGCATGAATTGTTTTCTATAATTATCAGCAACTACAAAAGTATTACATAATAATCCATCAGAAAGGGAAAACCAGCCAGATTTCTGGACCAAGGCTTAAATTATATTTGGCCTTAAAATGGCCAATGATAGCAGGTTTCCGCCCAAGGGCATTACCACTCTGGAAGAAAATGAAGCAAGCTATCTTTCTGAGCACGAGGTTGGAATAGACAACAGCCTCAATTCAGAAAAGCAGTGACATATGTTTGTATTTCCTTGATGTTCATGTTCATTTACGCAAATGCTTATGGTCAAATGCTTTGTTAAAACAAGGCCCCATCTCTCTCTCTGGATTTAGGGTGGATTTTTCTTTTGCTCTGTCTCATGGATTCCATCTGGGTTTTCTGGAAGAGGTATCTACACAGTAAAGAATGTCCAACAGATTTACATGAAAATATTACAAACAAATCATTCAAACGCTGTTTCCATCACTAAACAGCACTGGCAGCCAGCTGCTGTCTTAGCAGAGGGAGTCACCAAAAAAATTAATGTGCCTGGAAGGCTCCTTCAAGTACCTCTGTAACGAGCAAAGTCATCTCAGGCATCAAGAGGATGGTGGTGATAGATTTGCCATTTTGACGCTGAAAAGAAATGCTATCAGGTGTGGTTGTACCATTAAGAAGGTTCATCCCTAACGTTATTAGGCTGTTTTCACCTCTGAGCTGTGCTCAGCACTACTACAGGCTGTTAAGCAAACATCATGTGTGTGATGTAAGAGAAATAAAGCCTGCTGTGAAGCAGGAAGAGTAGGTTTTGGCCAGGGCCAGCAATGGCCCCTAGAACAGGGAAGGCCTTGTTCCCTTGACACCCAGCTGGCACGTCCCAAATGAAGCCAAGACCCTAGGAGATCTGGTGGCTTAGTCCCCACTGGGCCTTCACCTGCTACTGCTGAGAATGGTGGGCACTTGCTGTTGGAGCTGCACCAAAACTCACCAAATTTAAATGCGTAACGCCACGTTAGAAAAATCAAGACTATACAAGCTCAACATAAATTTTTAGAGCAGTCAGGTGTTCTGCATGCAATTTTGGGAAGATTTGCTATAAGCCTCAAATCTCAGCAGAATTGGGCAACGGGAGCAGGTTTTGGCATAAGAAACTCAAGGTGTCCAGAATAACTGAGTTTGGCAAATGCACAAAAAGAAATCCTGCCTGCCTAAACCCTTGGGCAACTATGTAGTTTGACAGCAATTCGACAGCAGTAAGGCACATGTCCGGGCAGAAAGGGGCCCCAAGCACCACTATGCTAATGCATATATTTCTGCTTCATGCCAGGCTGCTGGACTGTATCACTGAGGTTAAGAAAGCAGGAGAAAGCATCACCTCAGGGTTCACCACAAACACCTGCACATGAAGATCACATAAAACAATTTGCACTTCCACAGATTACTCAGGTAAGGTAAATTAAAAGCCAGTCAATGAGAAGCGCAAATCATTCATGAATTACATCCGTACTGATTACTGTTATTTAACAGAACAGGCTGCTCAAGATTTGAGCAAACCGTGTCCAATTTTAACCTGTTTGTTTTGGCTGGAAAGAGGCTCAAAAGACCATCTCCAGCCTTTACATCCTTGAGAAACTGATTCTGCCTAACGCATTTTCTAACCTTCCTTCCCAGCAGGCATGCAAGCGCTCAGGGTTTGATCATTTTACCTTTCAGAAAGCTGTCGAATCTGAGGAATCCCCATGTATTTGTTGAAGTGCTCTAACACATTCATGACACCTTGGAGAAGGTTGGCAACTTCCCCATATTGTCTCCTCCTGGTCATAGCCCTGTAGAGGAAATTAAAGATTTACAAAGGCGGGTTCGATGAAAATCCTGGGTGGTAATTCCACAGGTCACCTCATCCCCACTGGGTCATGCCGGTCCCTATTGACATTTATTTTTCTAAAATACACAACTCTTCATTAACATTCCAATGCAGCATTAAAATTTCACTTAACTGATGCTAAAATAAACCAATCTGGCACACATCTAACAACGCTTCAAAAAACATAAATGTCAAAAGCAACACTTGGCAAAGAACATGTAAACTACCGAATGCATCCGCTTCCCAGTATGGTCCGGAGGCAGTAGATGTTATTTCACTATGATGACCTGAGTTAAGCCATTCATCATCACACACAAAGTGTGAGTTAAAGCTTCACAGGGGGGAGAATCATTATGCTGAAAAGCTGTTAGCCTTGACTTTTCTGTTAATAACTTTCGCAAGGAACTGACGGAAAAAAAACCAAGTTTGTTTATTTTTATTTCATGCTTTAGAATCGTTCCAATGGAGACAGCAGCCTAAGTAAAATTTAATTGTGAACACTTAACAACCCAGTGTTCGTGCAGAATATGCTACAATCCAAGAACAGGCTGTGCCTGGGTCCCGCAACTTCACAGATGCAATATGTAAAAAACTGGATTTCCCTAGCCTGTGTGCTCCTCAAGCACATTAAAAAACCCACAAAGGATTATTAGAAACATCTAACCCTGCTTCATACACAGCACAAGCTGTAAGGCTGCTTTGAACTCATTCTCAGAACGAGAGTAGACCTTTCCAAAAAAGAGATCTCATTCCAGTTTAAGACGAGACTGATAAAAATCCCCCCAAATCCCTGAAGAGCACATCCCTAATGAGGATACCTAACTGCACAGACTGTCTTACTCTTTAATGAAGCCAGACTCATTCATTATCACCAAGGATCAACACAGCAATTCAAGCAATTGATGCTGCAAACCTTTAAATACAGAGACATCGGTTGCAGGTCACTCAGAGCAGCACGGAAAGGATCTGCCAGCAAAAATCAAGACTGCAACCTATTAAGCAAACTTCCCTCCAGAAAAACAAGCAGCTGTTAAGAGACCTGCGCAGAGCACTGCACCAAACTTAAGAACTCAGCAGTGGCATCAAAGTACCACTAAAAATTCACATACTTACTCCAGTGAATCCACACCCCCCGCCAGCATGTGCAGGTGATTGAGGGTGGTGATGGAGGTGGTCAGATGACGCTTGGCATGATCTAGCTGCTTGATATCCCGTGTGATTTCTTTAACCTAGTGAATGAAAAAACAAGAGTCTGGTTAAATATCAAGCCACAGCAACTAAATTTTAAGGAGATAAGAAGGGCTCTGTCCTCCCTTCGGGACTACAAGCACGTTGGCTCTACAGCCATGTTAACACAAGGACAAGGGTACAGGTTCAACACACGCTTGACAGCAAATTACCAACCAGTCAGCAGGATCAAAGACAAAAATGTTCCCTTCTTAACGAGAACTGGAAGCAAAAGTCAGTGTCAGTGTCCCCCTCCCTTTCAAACGCTAGAAAGAAACTGCTGCTCACCATTTGTTCAGATTTTTCAGCCTTGTCTTTAATATCCTTAATTTTACCAAAGAGCTGTTGAATGGCTTTCTGGGCTTCTTCCAGGGCCTGGAAAAGAAACAAGGTCAGAGTGGAAAGAAAACCTGCATTCAGTTTTCACCTCCTAAGAAACACAGAGTTGCTCCCTACAGCCCCTGGGCTGGAGCAGGGGAGGGGAGCTGTTTTCTTACAAAGAAAATATCGTCAGCACATCAAAAGTCAATGTACCACGTTGGGATATTTAACCTGAGTGGACCAGGGTTTCAGTATCCATTTTACAATAATGCTTTGGCAAAATCTGATTGAGATATTCTATGAAAGCACCTCTGTAATAAGAAGTATGAATAGGTTTAAGGTTACTGCAATAAATTTTGACGCACTAAGTGTGGAAAAATATGCAGAACTTACTCCTGAGCAATACGTATTTAGAGCAGGAAAATGAAACCTCCACAAAATCTCTAGCTCATCATTAATTCTAAATTAAAAATACACAACATTACATATAGAATACTGAGTGCTTGCCTAAACCCCACGCTGAATTAGCAGGATATTATCCTGTTGGAAAACACGATGCATATTTTGCTGATTCCTTCGTGGTGGGCAGCTCAGCTTCCCACTCACCTGCAGGAGGAATGGCTCTTTCTAGGCACGGAAGAGAGGGCACAGGTTTAGCAGGTAAAGAGGGAAACGGACCTCGCCTGGATTTTTGTGCTATTTTACTGCAAGCTTCTTGGGGCATCTGGTCCCCTTTATACAACCATGGTGCACCCTGACCTCACACAACCAGTGTGAGCGACACGTGGATTCAATGACTGAAGCCACATGTCCAAAATCACATGTCCAAAATCCGACTTCTGAAGTAATTCGACACGTTTTGCCTTCCCAGTCTGATAACATTTCCAGCTCCAGCTCCACTTCATTTCCCGCTGTTAAGTGGGCTTCTATCCCTCTGTTTTTATATCCAGTCCCATGACCAAGGTTACAGCGCAAGCTACAAGCTCCTTCAGCAAATAAATTTAACACATCTTCATTTGGAAATGTATGAGCAAACTATCTGCCAGGAGCTTTTGCTGGAACATAGCTGCATTTTAATAAAAGTATAAAAGTTGGAAACGCTTTATAATTCACTTTCCAGAGGGGGAAAAAAAGTCTCCTCTGAAATATCTTCTGAATCATGTGAAAGTTAACACCTTATCTGTTAGTGTCACACAGCTATCGTATAGCATGTTCGCTAAGGGAAATGAACACACAAATGTGCTGCAGAGACAACTATATCAGAAATGAACACCACCACCTACCTTCTCATTTGGCTCCAGCCTAGCCACCTTTTAGAATAAAGTTTTCTCTTCTCTTCCATTTAAAGGCATGTGGATTAAGTGCAAACCAAAGAACTAAAGAATGCTCCTTTCAACATATTTAACTATAGCCTCTGTACTCAGTCCCAGACCACGGCTGCAGCACATTACTCAAGTGGGCTATTAAGCAAGCAGCAACTCTCCTGCGTATTCTGAGATTTGGATAGGTCTGTTAAAAAAAAAAAGTCAACCTGAAATTCTTCACAGATGCCAATTGCTATGCTTCCCTTTGCTGCAGCACTAATGTTAAATGCTAATTTCTCTGCATGATCCTAGGGAAGTCAGAGCTGCTGAATTCTCCAGAAGAAGAGGTGAGGATTTAGCCAGCCAACAAAAAGATCCTCCGAAAAGAGATGTTATCCTCCTTCACATCCAAAGCCAAGGCAATCTCACAAAACTTACTCAAATCTTTGGATCATCTCAAACCAGCTTAGGATCTCATGCACGCAGAACCACTGGGAGGCAAAGTACGGAGGATCCCTTTAAAAAGGGAAAAAAGGGAGACCTGGGGAACTACGGGCCAGTCAGCCTCACCTCTGTGCCCGGCAAGATCATGGAGCAGAGCCTCCTGGAAACTATGCCAAGGCACATGGAAAATAAGGAGGTGATTGGTGACAGCCAACGTGGCTTCACTAAGGGCAAATTGTGCCTGAAAAATTTGGTGGCCTTCTACGATGGGGTTACAGCGTTGGTGGATAAGGGAAGAGCAACTGACGTCATCTACCTGGACTTGCGCAAAGCATTTGACACTGTCCTGCACGACATCCTTGTCTCTAAATTGGAGAGACATGGATTTGACAGATGGACCACTCAGTGGATAAGGAATTGGCTGGATGGTCACACTCAAAGAGTTGCAGTCAATGGCTCAATGTCCAAGTAGAGACCCGTGACGAGTGGCATTCCTCAGGGGTCAGTATTGGGACCGTCACTGTTTACAATCTT
>NW_008795131.1:2012059-2031004 GCF_000699145.1 Aptenodytes forsteri | reverse complement strand
CCATCCCTGGAAGTGTTCAAGGCCAGGCTGGATGGGGCTTTGAGCAACCTGGTCTAGCGGAAGGTGTCCCTGCCCACGGCAGGGGGGGTGGGAATAGGGGGGCTTTAAGGGCCCTTCCCACCCAAACTGTTCTATGATTCTATGATCAGCTGTAAGGAGCCTGGGGAGGTCCTACACACCATGCAGCACAACAGAGCAATGAAGACACGCAGCAGGACCACCCCAAATTCCCAACTAGCCGTATGCTTCTTAGACACATCTCTGATCCCATTCCCCTCTGCAGGGTTAATTTTTCAAACCCAAACTGTTCTATGATTCTATGATCAGCTGTAAGGAGCCTGGGGAGGTCCTACACACCATGCAGCACAACAGAGCAATGAAGACACGCAGCAGGACCACCCCAAATTCCCAACTAGCCGTATGCTTCTTAGACACATCTCTGATCCCATTCCCCTCTGCAGGGTTAATTTTTCAGATGCAGAAATATGCTCAGACAATAGCCACAGCAGCTCTTCTTAGCATGGCTGCCAAGGCAAACTCTAAGACTTCCAGCCATCCGGCGCAATCCTTTCACTTGGCGGTGGCATCCCTAACCTGCTCTCCAAGGAAGAGAGCATTGAGTTGCTATTTTGAGCATCAATACGCAGCTCAAAGCCATTTGTTCTTGACAGCCTTCAGCAACCAAGTTCAGAGTAAACAATATCGTCAGTGAGGACTTCCATCTCAGGTCTTACAGGTTTTACATCAAAATCCTTATCCACAAAGGGAAAACTGTCTTATCTGTTTTCCTCATGAGACACAATATCATCTACTTGAATATAGGGACCTTTTCCAAAGTTACTGCCCATAATTTATCCTCAGATAATAGCCCAAACCAGGCCCCAAAGAGGATTTCTAGCTGCCCACGTAACAGCAGTTTCTCTTTTTGTTCACTGTTAAGAAACCACACTCAATCTATTTCTCTAACAGGTCATGGTGCTATTTAATAATATAGTGACAAAAACCAGCAGAGACTACTTACAGGAAACTAGTTTACACCTGAAGAACATATTCCTGCTGCTCACTGCTCTGCGCTCGGTGAAAACCAGCACACGCAGCAGTGGGCAAACTCCCCCTCTAAAAACTGCCCCTGGAACACCGACCAAAGTAAAATGGGATTTTGTTCTCGTACACTTAAAACTGCCAAAAATGAGGTGAACTTGTGTCACCACCTGGTCCTGACACTTGTAGTTTTTACCTCCTTACAGACTCTGGAAAAACACAAATGAGACAACATGTGCTCTGCCCCCGTCTGATGAATTAAAAAACTGTGGTCTCCCACTGCTGTGAAAAATAACATGGCTGGGATGTGGGGGAGAGACCGAACAGCAGCTGCCATTCTGTTCGAGTTCTGTATCGCATCTCTTAGAGAAGGGGATACGTTTCCATAACTATTAAAAAAAAAAAAGAAAACACCCACAGAGAACTCAACAGCAAACTTAACAGACTTGAGTAAACCAGAATTGCTCATAAACACTTGTTTCATTTCTTAAAACTCGCTTTCAAATATTTGCTTAGCCATTAAGACATAAATCTTTAGCTACTCTCCTAAAAAAGAGCTGCATATTCCTTATTTGAGCCAGAACACACTAATTCATCAACATGTTTGGCTTTTATATAATTTACATTTAGAGATGAAAACATTTCTTCAAACATATGTAAGATTTGCTGAAAGTAACACTATGTGAAAATCTGTATTTTTAAGTCAGGAGAGCACTGTCAGGTAGATCTGATGGGAAGTTCAGAACCGAATTAAAGGTGATACTTCTTGCACAAAGTCTACAATTAAACTTTCTTACGGTTCTTAAGAAACCCATGAAACCTTTTTGGCTGTAACATGCCAACTGCAGCATCTGAAAGTAAAATATTACATGTAGAGGAAGGAAATAAATAAAACTAATAATGGAAAAACACCACCTTCCTGGTCACTGTAAAGACAGAGTAAAGCAAAGAGCAAAACCAATGAAATACAAACACCAATTTTAAGAAAACGCCTCATATTTGATAAATGGTGTTCATTATTAAGGGATAAGAAACTCACACCTAGGGCATAAAAGTAGGTCTAATTGTTGAAGGTGTAATATAGAAGTTTATTGATGTATGTAACGATTATTCTTTCACCTGTAAAAGACGAGAGGGGAAACCACAGCCATGTTAAAGGCTACACTGTATATTGGAGAAAATGCATTTCCTTCACGCTCTGCTCCCTTTAAGACAGTGAATCATGAATTTTAAAAGCATTTTCTTACTGCTTTTGTTATTTTATTAATAGCAGGTTTATTTTGGACAGAAATTCTAAAACAAAAACAATATCAAGAGAATAGGAATCGCTCTTATTCCAGCCTAACTGGTTTACATGACGAACGACATCCAGTAATCTTACATCTGTGGCTTGCTTGACGCAGGGTTCACCTTGCATTACTCATTTATCGGTTTCCTCATTAGTGCAACTGGGGAACATGTAAATGTAGGCACCCCCAAATGGCATACAAAAGTTATTGTGTTTCCTTTCCTAAAACAGCAGTTCATTGCAGGGGCAGAGGACCACGAATAAATAAAGAGACTGGATACATAATCTGTTGTGGTTATTTGAAACAAGGATGTTGAAATTAAGGTTGCAATGTACTGGAAAAACACCATATGACTCTAATCAACAACTGAGCCTGCAAGCTACAATTAACCCATCAGCACTATTTATTAAACTTTATGCAACCTCTGAGGTCCCCGAACATCAGGCACTAGTTGAGAAATATGGCACGGATAGGGCTCGACTGCCCGAGAGAGGCAGAGCCATCGGTCAGCAGTGTCTGACCGGCAGCCACGGCTACTTAGAGGCTTTTCCAGTAATGTTTGTCCCTGGGGTACCCCAGCAGCTCTGACAACAGTAAATTTAGCAAAGAGGGCAGGACCAGCAACAGAATAAGAGATTCTAGACAGAGCGCTCAATACAAGACAGGCTTCGGTTACGTATCACTTTCTTCCTTCTCCTCCAGTGTAGTGCGTCTGATCCTCTGCCCCGGCACAGGTTCAGGAGCACGTCCCGGCTGCACGAGGGAAGCAGGCGATGGCAGGGTGTGATGGCAGGGTGCCTCCGCGGGGCACTGCCCAGCTCCACGCGTAGCACCGGTTAGAACCCCAGCGCCCACAGAAGCAGGGACCCAAAACACAGTTCTTGGCAGGGAACACACAGGGGGATCTTCCAGTTTAAGACCATGATGTATTTTTAGCCACCCCTATTTCTCAGCCTGCCTGTATTTATGCAGAGGAAGCTCCCCTGCTCTTGTGTTTAAAGCAGAGATGAAACGCAGGAGACTGAGAAGCCACATGCGGGAGTTGGAAGACTCAACTCCTTAGCGCACAGCCAGACCCCAGGTAAGCTGGGCAGACAGCGAGCTGCACGGGCTTTCATCAGATTCTCCAAAGCTGGAGGGAAAAAACACAGCACAGGAATCGGCTACACCTCTTCAACCTTCTTCACCTTGAGATGCAACAGGAAAAGAGTCCAAACACACCAGTATAAAACAATAGGAAGCAGAGTTAAACCATGAATCACTAAGAAAAAGACTGCCTAAAAAACAGCTTTACTTGGTGTCCTGGTTTCGTCTGGGATAGAGTTAATTTTCTTCCTAGTAGCTGGTACAGTGCTGTGTTTTGGATTTAGGATGAGAACAATGTTGATAACACCCCGATGTTTTAGTTGTTGCTGAGCAGTGCTGACACTAGTCAAGGACATTTCAGCTTCCCATGCTCCACCGACTGAGCAGGCTGGAGGTGCACAAGAAGCGGGGAGGGGGCACAGCCAGGACGGCTGACCCCAACTGGCCAAAGGGACATTCCATTCCATGGGACGTCATGCTCAGTACATAAACTGGGGAAAGCTGGCCGGGGGGGCCGCTGCTCGGGGACTGGCTGGGCATCGGTCGGTGGGTGGTGAGCAATTGCATTGTGCATCACTTGCTTTGTGTATTATTATTATTACATTATAATTATTGTTATTATTGTTTTATTTCAATTATTAAACTGTTTTTATCTCAACCCACGAGTTTTTCTCACTTCTACTCTTCCAATTCTCTCCCCCATCCCACCGGGGGGGGTAGGGGATGAGCGAGCGGCTGGGTGGTGCTCAGTTGCCGACTGAGGTTAAACCACGACACTTGGCATTATCCCAAGCAACTTTCAAGGTCAGCCTGCACATCATCACTTGTGTCACCTTTTTACATGAGATCTTGCAAGCAGCAAAAGGAGGAAAGAAACTAACCCAAGTGAGAGGTGGGACAAGACCACATCTAATTCATTACATTTTGAAGTGACGCATCCTTTAAAAAGCGATTTACAGTACCAGACTGACATTAACACGCACAGAAACAGCACTAGCAACAATACTCAAGCAAAAAAACCAGTTCAGTGAATTACAGTCAGTCTCTCCGAATCCCCACAGCCGCTGCAGACGGACAGAGCCTCCTCCTCCTCCCCCTCCCAGCCTAGGTCGGCCCTGTCACATCACTCCCATCAGTCAGCGGTGTCTCATTAGTGGGTGTGTTGATTTCTAAATACCTCTTTATTCATCCTGCCAGGACTCTTGTGCAAGCAAATACTGAAGTACTAGGAAATACGCAAACAGGAATTAAGAGAGGCCTGTGTGTTACTACAAAACGTCGCTTAACTGGGGAAAAAGCAAATTTTCAGAGGAAGTTTGCTTGCTTGGGAAACCCTGAGCTTGGGGACTAACTGAATTAACACTGTTCTGTCCCCAGTAATGGTTGAAATACCTCGATAGTTTCCATATGCTCACTGGTGTTGTGCTAGAAACGTGCTAGTTTTATTTGAATCTAGCCAATATGTTTTGCAATTGGATGTTATTACTCACATCAGAAAGCTGCCCTCTACTAAGCATTTTATAGACACTTGACACATCTGCCAAATTCACAGCATCCAAATGTATTTTTAATGTTACAAATTGGGCTGTGGTCAGGATGCTGAGAATTTAACGCTCCTGGATCGGTCCCCACTCTTGAATACAGAGCGTTAATGCTTCTTTCATTTGCCGCCACACTTACAACCCAGATCAATGAAAATCTAGACCACGACTAAAAATAAGTTCCCATCCCCAATTCTCCAAGGAGTCTCAGCTGCAGAGATTTCAAAGAAACCCTTGCACACTGTGACCAGCCTAACAATTTCTGCCACTAAAACCTCATACAAATGAGTCCCTCCAGATTGAGAAAGGGTGGAAATATACTTTGATTCTCAGTCTGATTTCATTTTAGAGAAAACTCTGAAGTTTTACAGCTAGGGATAAACCGCTGCAGCTGAAGCCAAGAGGGCTTGCCGGTCAGAGCAGAGCAACATCGCACCGCAGCTGTGCCAGCTAATTTCCCTGAGCAGACAAACCTGAAGGGCTCATCACACTTGGTTTTGATTTTAGCAGATTTCTACCCTAGGAGTTCATCAAATACTACATAACTACTACAATTGTCACTAAAGAAGAGAGTTTTCTGTCATCAGCTCCAGTGCTAACCACTAAGGCTGCACAGGACACTTTAAATCCACAAAGCAGATTATGTCCAACACTGCACCAAGCTTAAAATTGCTACTATTGCCCCTTCACTTAAGCCCCCAAATCATGCTTAGAAATCAAACCCCACGTTCTGAATAGCTGCACAAACACTGACAGACACAGAGGGTGAAGCAAGAGGCAATTTCCAGGTTTGCTGGTTGAAACCTTGCAGCTTAACTCCCGAACTGCACTCCTGTGCTAGTCCAACACCCTTCTGAGGTGTCATTTTTTATTGCATTGCCCAGCCCTGCACACTGGTGCCTGCACCATGAAGAAAGGTGGTGATGTGCTGTAAGTGACAATGGTTTTAGCGGCCTTGCTGCCTTTAAGCAAGCCTTCAGCTTCATCACGCTCTGACTTCATGGTGGGTTACTACAGCTTCATCACGAGGCTCTATGTTGGCAGGTGAACAGCCACAGCCTTCCCCCACGCACAGCCCAGGAAAAAAAGCCAGGAAAAACTCCCCCGTGCAGGCACTTATTATTTCCCTTATCACTCTTCTTTATTTCAGAATAGCAAAGCTGTGAGTCTCTGCCCTTCAATCCTTTCTGTCACGCTCTGACTTCATGGTGGGTTACTACAGCTTCATCACGAGGCTCTATGTTGGCAGGTGAACAGCCACAGCCTTCCCCCACGCACAGCCCAGGAAAAAAAGCCAGGAAAAACTCCCCCGTGCAGGCACTTATTATTTCCCTTATCACTCTTCTTTATTTCAGAATAGCAAAGCTGTGAGTCTCTGCCCTTCACATCCTGTTTATACCCTGACTGCAGCTGTTTACTGCACCTCCCTGTGCCCATGACACACCTCATCTTGCAGGGCCTCTCCTCCAGCACCGAATAACTGACTGCCCTTGGCTGCTGGAGGCAGTGACGCACACCCGCTCCTTCACTCACCCTCCGCTCCAGCACCGAGCCGCCTGTTTTTGTTGATTGGGAGTGCTGCACACTAAATTTGCCTGGGAAGTCTGTAAATGACCGAGGGATTCCAGTCGATTTGTCTGCTGATGAGTTTGCATACCGCAGGCGGCGTTTCGGTCGTATTTGCAGTATCAGAGCCACGCCTGACTTCCATGGAGGGCAAGTTTAGCAACCACTCGAGCTGCATCAGATTTTGCAAGATGAATTCATGTTCAGGTTGAGCCCTTAGAGGCAAAACATAGGTGGGGGAATGGACAATCATACCATGAACCCTACAAGTAGGGATTTCTAAGTGGAAATGCTAACAGTTCACCTGCCGTAAGCACAGAGGTAGCACAGCTGGAATAAACATTACCACACACCGAAAATGTAAGACAAAAAAAAAAAAGAGAAAGAAAAGAAAAAAAAAAAAGAGATCCACAGTAAGAAAAAAAAAAATCTCCTGCCTGTTGTCAGGATTTCTATTTTCAGGCTGGGCTTCCCGCTTTGCTGGCACCAAAACCAAACAGCACTGGCTGTGGAACAGCCCGGTCTTACTTTGCAGCTTGCACTGCCTTCAACACCACCAGCAAGAAAGCGTGCCTTTTGCCAGCACAAAACACGACCCGGTTTGCAGCCTCAGGCTGCAGGACAGCGACAGGGTACATTCCCCACCTTTCCATACAGAAGCAGAAGGCAAGGTCAAGCTCAGATTCGCTTCTGCCCTGAACCAGGCTTTGCAGCAGATGGCAAAAGTTATGCCTGACCTCTTCATACAGTTGCAGATGCCAGTTTTCATGGCCAGTAGCCAGAAGGATAATAAACAGCACTATTTCTTCTTGGCATGCCATTCACCTGAAACCCTTTTCAATAAACATGTTCTAGGCTAGAAAAAGCTCACTGTGTCTCTTAGATGGGAAGGACATTGTCCAACTGTCATAATTCACTAGGGAAATGACTCTAAATGAAACTCACTTTTGATTTATTTTGGCAGCTCAACTTCTGTTTATTATTCACTGGTTACAAAAGAGTGTTATGGGACTTAAATCACTCGACTGGAGTCTTACAGAATCTGTGGCATGACCTTTTTTTAAATATATAAAATAACACAGCTTAGGACACAATATTTAACCCCCATCCATTCACCATCTTAAAACGTATTGAAATCCACACTAGTCTGTTCATATTTCAGAATAATGACCCATTCATCAAAAAAACAGGAGATAAAGCTTAGCCGTGCAGGAGAGAATTAATACAATTGAAAGATGGTGCCTACAACATCAGGGGTTGTGACACAAAAAAGCCCCCAAATATTTTCTAGACTTAGGTTTAATTAGTTATTAAGAGCTTACGGTGATTTTCCCCATCTGCTCTTAAGGCTCAGGCAAAGGCAGTCAGTGCTGCCCCAGCAGCAGAGGCACCAACCACGTGAGCTGAACCTGGGCACTGGGGCCAAGGAAGCAGCGCGCAATCCGATGTCTGGAAGTCAGCGTACATTTAAATAAATAAAAAAATGAAATAAAAGTGCCTACGGTAGGAGATCTGAAAGCACTGACTAGTTTAGCGTGAAACACTAAACTGCAGTCAAAAAAGGCAGCTCCACACAAACAGGTGGAGGTAAGGAGAGGCTGAAGCAACGGTGCTGCTTATTAAGCACGTTTATGCAAACGGTGCACAAAACGACCTCCCTGCTTGCCAGGCTGACACTGCCTGTAACCCAGCACTCGCAGAGCTGAGGAGAGGACAAGCCGCTGACTCCAGTGACACCATCCGCCAGCTGCCCTGTAGCTCAGGACACGGCTAGCTAAACGGGCACTCGAGTAGCCAGGATGACCCCATCAGCAGGGGAGTACCATACTCCCCACTGCTCTCTGCCACATGCAGCACCCGCATCACTCTCTTCTTCTGCTCACCGTCCATCTTCATCTCTTTCTTCCTCCCTGTATTGATTCTGCAAAGTGTTTCCTGATCTCTATTTAAAAAAAAAGTATTTCACATACTTCCATCTATGACATTGTCAAACCCAATAACCTGTGGACATTCTTCTACGCCAGACACATCCTCCTCCTTCCACAGGCTTAAACACTGCCAGCCACCGCAGCGCACACGCAGGGCAGGGCAGGCAGTCTGAGCCTCCCCACAGCTGAAGAGCTGAGGCGTTTATTTTTACATGCAAGGAGAAAGGACAGCACTGGTTACCAAAGGATGGGATGGCTAATTGAACTGTCAACTGCTGTGCTGGGTTCAGGCCGGACAGCAAGAATATATTTGTATTCTTTAACCACAGCAGCTGCCATCTCATTTCTTGCACTGCTGTAGTTATTAAAAAAAAAAAAAAAAATTACTGTTCTCATGGAGCGAAGAAGCAGGAGCCAACCAAAGCAATCCAAGTTATCAACCAGCATCCTCAGCCATGGGAAACATGCAAGGCTTTTCCCAGCCCAGAAAACATCCCTTTTCTCTCCTCATTAACACTTAACTTTGTTCTAGCACTAATTGAGCCAGACCTTAATATAGTAGGAGATATAAGCAATAAACCAATCTTTTCTTTAAAACACAGTCTTTACTCATCCAATTTCAGTCATTTACTTTATGCGCGTGTGCACACAGGGGAGGAAGGGAAAGACGGACCAGAGATAACAGAAAGAAGTATTTTTTTTAGATTCAAACTATAAAGCCACCAATCTTGGGATTCCTCTTGAATTCTTGATTCCTTCAGAGAGAGATTTTGTACGAAGCTGCCTCACCTTTACTGACCCGGGCACCCACGTCCTGGTTGCACAGATACTGTCAAGGGTTAAACCAGACTGCAAACGCAGAGGCTACTTTATTACAAGGACAAAAGCCTGATAGGTGAAGCAGCTTCGGCCAAACCACCAGTAACGGCATGTCAGCAACTGTCAAAAAAATTACAGCCAGTCCACGCAGAAGGTTTAGCAATAAACACAACTAAAGAGTGACAAATAAAAACTTACGGAGTGTGTTAAACACTCAGTGGAAAAAATCTATGGGAACTTTTTCTACTCTACCCTAAGGCAGAGGGGAAATTATGCCACAACTGGACTGCAGCTCTTAGCAAGGTCAGCCCAGACTCCAGTTCAGCAGCAGCTCGGAGAAAAACGTTACAGAGGAAAAATCGGATAGCACTGGCTCCCCAGAAACTGCAGGCGCAGCTTGAACCGCATATAGTTACAACTGAACCACGGCAGCTCCTGCATTCCCAGCCTCTCCCAAGGCATCCGAAATAGACCAAGTCTGGGACTCCCAAGGAAAATTCTGTTACGCCCTGCAGAGGAATGTTCCACCCACAACTGTTGTTTCCTCCCATAAAAGGATCATTAGCGAGATAATTTCTGAAGTTCATGGTATTGTCTACAGATTTTACTGAAATATCACACCAGGAAGGGGAAGCCAAATGAGCCAGACTATTTTAAGGCTTCTGCATTTGGAGGAAATTCTAGGGCAAAATTTCAAAAAGGCAGATGCTTTGAACTGGGAAACATTACGCTTTATGGAGAAGGGAGCATTCCTGTCTTTAGAGCTGCTTAAATAACTCTTTTGGGGCCACATCTATTTGATTGACTTTATTTTTAGATTTAGAATCTGCTTTTTCAGACACCTAAATACTATTTTATGTGAACACGTGTATGTGATCAAGACTATTTGGGAAACAGTTTAAAAGTTAAAGACTGACTATAAAAAGCTACTCTTACATACTTCTCATACCTACAGTTCACCTCGAAGACCCGGCTCAATCATCTCGGCACCCAGGTGGAGCACAGAAGCGTTATCCCCATCAGTACCACTGTCACATTACCAGCCAGACGGGACAGGAGACCCGATCACAAGGGAGTTCAGTGGCTGGATCTGCAATTAGGATTTTGAACTTGCTATCCCTAAGGTCTCCTTTTGCTTAAGGAGCATGGAGAGCACATTCCCATAGCTGCATACCACGTATTCCCCACTGGGTCTGACTGGGATTTGGATTGCTCTAACTGGGAGAATAACATGCAGCACTATTCAGACATGTCTCTGCTGGCAGCACTCCCTCACCATCAGCGATCAGCAAAATGTAACCCTGGTCTCAAAAACAAGACTGGGCTCCCCTCTCCTGGATGGCTGCAAAGGCGCAGCTCTCAACAAGGCTCAGTAAAGCAGCACTGCTCCTCCACGCGACAGGGAAAGCTGCTTTGCCGGGCTCAGCTGGTAAACGACCCCTTCCCCAAAGAGAAAGCAAGCTGTTAAAGGCTAAATACCCTTAGTTTGTCTTCTAGGAACCTGCCTGGTATCACCGGTCTCCAAACACGCTACCAAAAAAAGAGATTAGATAGGTTGATGGCAGGTCCCAGTGATCTGGGCAGCACTTGAACCAACGGCCTACACGAGATTCCCAACCCCATGTTTGGCAGTTAAGGCTGACGGGAGATGGAAAAGCCAAAGGCGAGCTTCCTGAATCAGCTTCTGCACCCACGGCACACGGTGCTCCCTCACCTGCAAGGGCAGCAGGGATGGCAACCGCTCGGGTGTGCAGCTCTGCCTCCCCACCCAAACCCGAGGCAGGCAGGGCACAGCTAACACGGACGACTGAGAGCAGAGGCTCAGCAGGGAAACCCCTCCTGGCTTGCTTTGACTTAAACAAGAACTTTTTTTCTTCTACCGCTGCATCTGAGGTTTATGTTTCCTTTGGAAGGAAGTCAGAGATTGAAAGGATGTTTATGAAAACTATTATTTACTCTCCAGACGGCTCCTCTAGCTGTGATACCACGCGGTCAGGCAATTCTGGCAAATGCTGATTACAGTTTGCATCGTGAGTTGTTAAGAGAGAACGTGACTGAAGATAAGAGGCTTTTGCAAAACACCTTCCAGGTCCAATCTTGCAATAAATACACAAGATCCTGAGCTCCCACTGAAATTCAAGCAGCTGCCACATCAGCGTTCATATGCATTTTTATTTACAGCACGCACTTTCAAGAACACGACGGATTGCACCGTTCTCAGTGTGTCAAGGGATGGAAATACGTCAAAAGACAGGAATGGCTTTTTCAAAAGCTACTCTGCTGCAAGTACTGCGTACTACAGGCTATAGACAACTCACATGGTAAGAAAGAGTTATAAACGGGAAAAGGTACCTGAAGGTTAAACTTTTCACTGTGGCTGGTTTTAAGCTTTGTTTCAAACCTATTGCGAAAGCTGGTTGCCAACTGTTTCTTGATTAAATCAAGGGTGGTTTGCAGTTGTGGTTAATATGATAAAATGCAATAACGATCTTCAGCCTGGGCCTCACAGGATAACGCTACCTATCCATGTGTGTGTGCTTCAATCACATTTTGCAGGGAAATATTGGTCTTGAGGGTACAAATTCCCTACAAATTTAGTAAGAATAGAAGATCAGCAGAAAAAAGAAACTAATTTTATTGTGGGACCAAACTACTACCAGAAAAGGTAAATAACGAAAAAAGCCCCTTTCAGTAGCACTGACTCCCTTCCTAGCAGAGCAGACTTGTCTTAAAGGCACCTTGCTTTCAGTTGTTTCAAAACAATTTCTTACCATACACTGGAAAGTGAAACCCTTCCTCTCCAAGTGGGAGAAGCCAGGCCTCTTGCTCTATAAAAACTTGACATTTCTAAGCGTCCTTGATTCCACTGAGAATATGCTGGTAAAACAAAGGCACCCTTCAGCACAGGAACAGGCGGCTGAAGCTGAAAAGCAAGGTTTTCGTCCCCACAATCGGGTATCAACAGGGTGGTCACGTGAAAAAGCCTGCCTCGCTCCCCCAGCTAGCACACAGGATAAACTACTCAGAGAAAGTAGCGCAGGGGGTGACAGGAACAGCAAATGTTTCTTCTAGGTTTCCTCTGTCTGGTTCTGGAGAGACAAATATAATCTCAAACTGAAATGCAATTCAAGCATTCCCCAGGACTGTGAGATGACCTCTTCCTCTGCGGGTCCCTCTGGCCAGCTAACATGCAAGGCCTGAGCTTGCTGATGCTCCTTTACTGCTTTAAACTTCAAGACCCAGCCAAGTCCTGCCACTCTAACAGTCTGGTTCCAGCAATTCACATACGAAATGCACGTACACGTGTGAAATGGTGGACTTGGATTAGACACGCAGAATGAAAAAGCTCGCAGCATTTCAGATTCAAACAATTTTTCTAACCAGAGAGCTAACACTTACAATAATTGAATCGTTTCAGTATTTGTTAGGATCTCTTAAAGTAAGAAACAACTGTTACGCTTCTGGGAGACTGGCCTTAGCCCATGCAGTCTGTGCAGCTGCAAGCTCTGGTGTCTGTCTTAAAGTCTGCTTCTACCTTGCAAAGCAGCAAAGTGAGGGAAAACAGGAAAATTCACAGCTAAATACAGGAATATTTGTGATTAACTGCAGCTCCAGGCCACCTGAAAGATGCCCTGCACAGACACGCCACATACACATGCACGTTTGAAGGTTTTTACTTGGACAGGAGTTTAATTGGTTCCTGTACAACCAAACTAAACGAAGGGCTGCACAGACAGATCTGCCTCCCCAGTACTTCAGAGCAGGATACCGTCCAAGTCCGTCTGTACATGCTTTGGAGAACTTCAAAGGGATTAAAGAGTGAGAAAGCACAGACATAAGGCAAAGCTCTAAACAAAGCTTGCCGAATCTCCGTAGCACAGAGGCTCTTTTGTTACCCTGCAAGCACAGCTGACCTCGGCACTGCTTTTGTTCATCTCTCACCACGTTCATCCTTTGGACCTGCAAGTCCTGAGGCACTCCGGGCAATTTTCACCCACAGCTCTTCTCGATCCCACTTTTTTGTGGTCTTCTCTGAATTTGTCACCTCGACTGGGCCCAAAAGGTTACAACAGCACCAGCTTTCCAATCATACCCAAACTCTCCAAGTACTGCACTAGTTTCCACTCCCTCCTCAATTTCTGTAAATGCCTCCCCACTTGATTTCTTGTCTCATCCCTGCACAGTGATTACAGGCAGCACCACTCCTAGGTATGCCACATCCCAAGCACATCCCCAGTTTATTAAACTGCTATTAGCAGTACTCAGGCAATCATGCAAGCATTAAACTAGTTCTGCTAGGAGAGGTAAGCATCTCACGTTTTTTTGAAAGCAATACAAAGGCACAGATAAGTTAAGTAATTCACTCAAGGCCACGGACTCTGTGGCAGAGGGAGGATTAGAAATATACACCAATGGCTACTGCAGCAAGAAGTGGAAAATACAGCCAGCCATGCTGGTGAGGCAACGACTACCCCATCCCAGCAAACTAGTCTTAAATCTGGTACTAAAAAGATGAGTCAGTGTTGACACTGAGGAAAGCAGCATGACTGACGATTCAAGGCATTAACGTTCCCGGCTTAAAACAGAACAGACCCAGGAAATACAGCAGCACTGGGTGATACCTCAAAATCAGACAACACGAGGACCAAGCTCAGTGTTCACAAACACTGCAGCCATGGCTGTGCTGTTCAATACCGTACTCCGAGCAAAAGACAAGTGAAAACCTGATAGCTGAGTAAGACATGCAAGATGAACTGGCAGTCAGTCATCAGGCTTAGTCACTAGCAACTCAGGATACTTCAGCAAACAACCTAGTTAAAAGGCTAAATAGCCTTTTATTGATCTTTACTCAGTAGCAAATCTGCTTGTACCTATTTAATGCTGTTCGTTTTATCATTAGCTCCAGAGTGACACAACTGCAAGCCTCCTGGTTTTGCTTCTGATTTTTAAATCAATTTCTCATTCACTTCCCTTTGGAGGGTGATCGGAACGCAGGCTAGAACAGATGTTCAGTGAGCAGCTCGCAAAGTCATTACTGTAAGAGGCAGCAGAAACACCTCCCTAACAATGAGAGCAGGTTTCTGCCTGCCAGGGCCATTCCTCAATTTAGCATTTCAAGATGAGAACCCTCGGCATTACCGGAGATGAGATGCACATACCTGCCTGCCATCTTGTCCCACGTTGGTCTGTCCTCTCACTACAGTTCGAATGTTGTCATCCAACCTCCTGGAGAAAAGAATCTATAATGTCAAACTCATTCTCTATGTGCCTGATCCAAACAATTGTGGGAACCTTGAGCTACAGAACAGATTTAAATTAAAAATTGGTGTTACCAATGCTAAACTTACTTTTTTTTTTTCCTCCCTCTCTGTAGGCCATCACTACCTTACATAATTTAAAACTCCTGTTGCAAAAATAAAAATCCATTTCCTAATTTAATCGGGGCTTCTTGCATTTCTCTTCCGTTAAGCAATACTGTCAGTTTTCCCTTGTCCGTTTTTATTTCCAGTTTCCACATATTAAAGTGCTGTCTCAATCATTTCAGGTCGGTAATGCCAGACTGCACAGCAAATTTATGTATTTCCTGCACACTTATATTTATTTTGTACTTTTAGTACCAACAATGGCAATAAAAAAAATACAAAATGAGGTTTTACAATTGCTATTTTAACCTCACAAACAGAATAAGTTTTCAGCAACCGAATCTTCTGGGTACTTTGTTCTCTCTGCCTTCAGACTGTGCTAAAATTTGGTACTTGTGGATTCTTAGTTCACTGTTTTTTCAAAGCTCTGCTTTGCAACCCATCAGCTAAAATAATCTGAAAGGCACATATTATACAACAGGGGCAAAGTATAAAAAAGAATTATAATTACAGGGAGTCATTTGTGTCTCTGTCCCACTATTGGACTTGAGACTGACCCTATTCATGCCTTTTAAGCAAATTAATTCCTATCGGCTAGAGTGCAAAGGCTGTATCTATGACGCCTCAGTGACAACCAGACTACTCGCCACCTGAGATGCAATGAAATGCAGAAACATTTACCTTATTTTCAGTCTGATTTTGTTCACAACTTCATCGATGTTTGCCAAAGACTACAACATGAAAAAAAACAGAGAGAGGCGAAATGGGGAACCTTTTACTGCGATACACATCAGCTGTGATACCTAACACCTTCTCACACGTGGCACTTTACAAAGAGAAGAGCAATGACTTCGTTTTACAGATGGAGGAACTGAGACACACGGCAACTTAGCGGCTCCTCAGGTCACGTAATGAAGAGCGGCAAAAGACAGAGCAGGCCAGGGTGCAGCCCTGCGGGTCCCAGAGGCTCCCCGCTTCCCACCCAGCCCTGAGCAAGCAGGGTGCCCCGAGCTCTGCCTTGTCAGCAGAACTGCTCCCGAAACGTTGTGGTGACAGTGACCTCCAGTGGACAACGGGGACAGAGCCTTCGCCTTCCCTGGCAGAGACCCTCCTGCAGAGCCCAGACACCCAGCGCATGGGGCGGAGGAGGCCTGGCTGCTGCCGGAGCTGTAGTTGGGGTACTGCAGGGGAAATAGCTCTCCACTACTGGCAAAGGGAAAAAAGCCGAGTCAGCGCCACCAGCAAACTAACTAGAAACAGCTGAAAGCCAAAAAAGCCAGTGCTGCAGAGGATCTTAAACATGGTAAACGTTGGAGCTGCCTCACAACCCAATCTTCAGCTGCAGAAACACCTCCTTTCTGCAATAGCTTAGTCCAAAACTGCCCCTGGGGCTGATTTGGGGAAGACAAAGTACAGATGTGAGCCCATGGCAATCTCGTTCTTTACATCTCAAAAGCAACAATAGGTTTCAAACACGGATGACTCTCTAGTGACGTTTCACAGGCAATACCTGCCTTATTTGGCTGAAACCCCTGAGGATTTACCAATGATTAACAGGCAGCAAATTATGAAATTTACTGCAAGAGAAACCTCTATATAGAGAACTAATTTATTTCTACAGATCAAAGCAGGACTTTTACTGCAGCAAGCACTTTGGGTGGAAAGAAACTACATAATGGCAGTGAACCTCATGAGATGCGAATTTAAGAAGTGATTATTGTTATAGTCTTACTACCTGTGCTACTGTTTAAAAGAAGAGGCTTGGGTACGGGTTTAAACACGCCTTCAGTCACTTACTATCAGGTTACCCCTCACACTGAGAGGGCCGTACTGCGAGCACCACTTACTTGCTCAGTGGGAAAGAGAGTATTAATATACTCCACAGCGTTGAAATCTGCTCTGTCCAGCGGATCTTGGCTGGGAAATACCTGAAGAGAGGGAGGAAAACAAAGACAATCAACAATACATCACCGTTAATTTCTGTAACTTTACACAGTATCTACTACTTTAATTACTTCAGCACCCACTCACGATTGTGTTTCACAGCATTGTCCTAACAAGCGTGCACAGAGAGCGGTCAGGCCTCTGCCCAGGAGTAAAGCAGCTACGTGCTCTGGAGGTCTATGACATTAAAATTCCTGTGGATATCGGCCTGGGTAAACACAGATAACACACACGCGTGCTTCCACATACAGCCCCAGCACGATCGATCACGTGCAAGCAATTCCCGAGACACACGATCCATTAATTATGCATCCCAAACCATGCTGATGCTTTTGCCATTGTCTGGAAATGAAACCTCCTGCTGAGGCATTGCTCTTATCTTTGCCTGGGCTTTGCAAGGCCCCGTGGTGAGAGACGGAGGATTTGCTTTTCACAGCCACGTAATAGGAAACACGATGAATTAAGAAATGGTTGTACAAGTTCTCTGGAGACTTGGGTTTGCCGCTTTCACATGAAAAAGAGGGAGAGAAACAGAATCTGCCGAATGATTCTTCCTACCCACGGGAAAGGGAAAAGAGCAGCTGTGGTGCAAACAGATCTCATCTCTCCTCAGAAGTATCTCAAACAATGCAAACGCAGCTGCCAGGCTTTGCTTTTTGTCCCCACAGACTAAAATACGCTGCGTTCCTTTCTCTGCTACCATATTTGTTCCATGTTTATACAGCCATCAGCTCTGCACTCCATGGTCAAACCCCTGCCTAGCTCACACCGCAGCATCACCTCTGCACGTCACCCTGGTCACATGCAGCATTTACATTGTTTTTACACATTTTGCAGCGTAAAAGCAGTGGTTTTGTGAGACCATTTAAACGAGAGCAACTGCTCCCTGAAATAGGCCTCTTCAGCAGCTTTCCCAAAGCTACTCCTGTGGCCAGGGAGAAGCAGGCAGCAGGTAAATACACATAAGGTCATGCCTGAGTGAGGAAGATGCTCTGACATTAGCCCGTCGTAAGAGCGCAGTTGCAGCATCACAACCAGCCTGTCCTGCTCCGGGCTCACAACTCCTGCAGGTTCAATTAATCCCAAATCTCCACAAGCATTTAAGAGCAGCTGAAGCGAGGGGCAGGATGGAAGATAACGGCTAGTCAGGAACCCCACTCTCAAACTGCAGATAGAGCTCAACGCTGCAGGCAGCCGTACCAGCTAAAGTTGCTACTCCTAGGTCTTTGTCACAACCCATTAACCAGAAATGACCACCCCACGTCTGGTGGAGCACCAGTCTGCGCGCGGCTCCCTACCCCGCTTCAGGCAGAAGTCGGCTGAGCCAGTTCTGCTTATTTAACCAGAACCTGGCAGGTTTTGCCCAAAGCTGATTAAGGAACACTCACAGGATCAACAAGGTCATTGGGTTGGGAAGTGCCAGTGAGGAAGTGACGGAAGGCAGGAGGCAGTGTCATCCTCAACATCTCCCCTTGCCCCAGATGTGAATATCTGCCTACAGCCTCACTAGCTGTTAAAATAACTCGGCCAGGGATACGGTGGATTCTCCATTGCTCGAAAGCTCAAGTCAAGACTGTCTCTACAAGACGTGTTTTACCTTGAAGAGACATTTTGTGCTTGATGAAGCTGTCATCAGGTAACTTTCTTTGGTTGTACAATGTTAGAAACCACACCAGGCTTCTCTGGCTTTCAAACGGACAGGCTCTATAAAGTGCAGAGGATTCTTCTTCTGGACAAGTTCCAGGTTTCCTTTAGAAGCTGGTGTTTAATTTAGCAATTCTCAAGGTTTCAGCAAAAATTACTCAACGGTTTACTGCCAGGTGTGCCAACCCCATGCAAAGATAGAGTATGTAGGGTGTCTCTTTCTTTGGAGCAATAATATTCCAAAGCTGGCACAGCACCCACGGAGAAACCGTGCTACCTTCCTCACCTCCTGGTGCTGGGCTCACTTGAGATGCTGTGCCAGCCACCACAGGTCTGCCCTAATTCTTTGAGGAGAGCCACCAAAAGCGATCCACGAGCCTCAACGTTCAAGAAAGCGAGAAAACTTTTTTGAGTGATACTTTGAGAGACGGCTCCTGTTGCTGTCCACAGACTTCTACTACAAGAAAGAGCTTTTCAGACAGAAGGGTTGGCTGAAGTCAGCGCAAGCTCAGTCACAAGCTCGGACGGACGCGTGATTTCAGCCCGGGTTCTCACGGGCTTTTGCTGGGCTCCAAGTGCCACAAAGGGTTTCGCGGAACATTGAAGGACTTGGACTGGAACGTAATATTGATCGCAAAGGTCAAGCCAAGACATTTAGATTGTCTTGACTTCAAGCGAGTCTCAGACTCCATTAAGATCCTTCCATACGAAGTAACGAGTATTC